>NC_141554.1:63346911-63498676 GCF_021556685.1 Rattus norvegicus
ACAAAAGGAGATCAAGGGAATACAGATCAGAAAAGAAGAGGTCAAAATATCACTATTTGCAGATGACATGATAGTATATTTAAGTGATCCCAAAAGTTCCACCAGAGAACTACTAAAGCTGATAAACAACTTCAGCAAAGTGGCTGGGTATAAAATTAACTCAAATAAATCAGTTGCCTTCCTCTATACAAAAGAGAAACAAGCCGAGAAAGAAATTAGGGAAACGACACCCTTCATAATAGACCCAAATAATATAAAGTACCTCGGTGTGACTTTAACCAAGCAAGGAAAAGATCTGTACAATAAGAACTTCAAGACACTGAGGAAAGAAATTGAAGAAGACCTCAGAAGATGGAAAGATCTCCCATGCTCATGGATTGGCAGGATTAATATAGTAAAAATGGCCATTTTACCAAAAGCAATCTACAGATTCAATGCAATCCCCATCAAAATACCAATCCAATTCTTCAAAGAGTTAGACAGAACAATTTGCAAATTCATCTGGAATAACAAAAAACCCAGGATAGCTAAAGCTATCCTCAACAATAAAAGGACTTCAAGGGGAATCACTATCCCTGAACTCAAGCAGTATTACAGAGCAATAGTGATAAAAACTGCATGGTATTGGTACAGAGACAGACAGATAGACCAATGGAATAGAATTGAAGACCCAGAAATGAACCCACACACCTATGGTCACTTGATTTTTGACAAAGGAGCCAAAACCATCCAATGGAAAAAAGATAGCATTTTCAGCAAATGGTGCTGGTTCAACTGGAGGGCAACATGTAGAAGAATGTAGATCGATCCATGCTTATCACCCTGTACAAAGCTTAAGTCCAAGTGGATCAAGGACCTCCACATCAAACCAGACACACTCAAACTAATAGAAGAAAAACTAGGGAAGCATCTGGAACACATGGGCACTGGAAAAAATTTCCTGAACAAAACACCAATGGCTTATGCTCTAAGATCAAGAATCGACAAATGGGATCTCATAAAACTGCAAAGCTTCTGTAAGGCAAAGGACACGGTGGTTAGGACAAAACGGCCATCAACAGATTGGGAAAAGATCTTTACCAATCCTACAACAGATAGAGGCCTTATATCCAAAATATACAAAGAACTCAAGAAGTTAGACCGCAGGGAAACAAATAACCCTATTAAAAAATGGGGTTCAGAGCTAAACAAAGAATTCACAGCTGAGGAATGCCGAATGGCTGAGAAACACCTAAAGAAATGTTCAACATCTTTAGTCATAAGGGAAATGCAAATCAAAACAACCCTGAGATTTCACCTCACACCAGTGAGAATGGCTAAGATCAAAAACTCAGGTGACAGCAGATGCTGGCGAGGATGTGGAGAAAGAGGAACACTCCTCCATTGTTGGTGGGATTGCAGACTGGTAAAACCATTCTGGAAATCAGTCTGGAGGTTCCTCAGAAAATTGGACATTGAACTGCCTGAGGATCCAGCTATACCTCTCTTGGGCATATACCCAAAAGATGCCTCAACATATAAAAGAGACACGTGCTCCACTATGTTCATCGCAGCCTTATTTATAATAGCCAGAAGCTGGAAAGAACCCAGATGCCCTTCAACAGAGGAATGGATACAGAAAATGTGGTACATCTACACAATGGAATATTACTCAGCTATCAAAAACAACGAGTCTATGAAATTCGTAGGCAAATGGTTGGAACTGGAAAATATCATCCTGAGTGAGCTAACCCAATCACAGAAAGACATACATGGTATGCACTCATTGATAAGTGGCTATTAGCCCAAATGCTTGAATTACCCTAGATCCCTAGAACAAACGAAACTCAAGACGGATGATCAAAATGTGAATGCTTCACTCCTTCTTTAAATGAGGAAAAAGAATACCCTTGGCTGGGAAGGGAGAGGCAAAGATTAAAACAGAGACTGAAGGAACACCCATTCAGAGCCTGCCCCACAGGTGGCCCAAACATATACAGCCACCCAATTGGACAAGATGGATGAAGCAAAGAAGTGCAGACCGACAGGAGCCGGATGTAGATCGCTCCTGAGAGACACAGCCAGAATACAGCAAATACAGAGGCGAATGCCAGCAGCAAACCACTGAGCTGAGAATAGGTCCCCCGTTGAAGGAATCAGAGAAAGAACTGGAAGAGCTTGAAGGGGCTCGAGACCCCAAAAGTACAACAATGTCAAGCAACCAGAGCTTCCAGGGACTAAGCCACTACCTAAAGACTATATATGGACTGACCCTAGACTCTGACCCCATAGGTAGCAATGAATATCCTAGTAAGAGCACCAGTGCAAGGGGAAGCCCTGGGTCCTGCTAAGACTGAACCCCCAGTGAACTAGACTATGGGGGGAGGGCGGCAATGGGGGGAGGGTTGGGAGGGGAACACCCATAAGGAAGGGGAGGGGGGAGGGGGATTTTGCCCGGAAACCGGGAAAGGGAATAACACTTGAAATGTATATAAGAAATACTCAAGTTAAAAAAAAAGAAAATACTACAAAAATAAAAAAAAAAAAAAACAAAATCCCATTTTCCATTCATGCTAATAAGGCAAATATGTCTTTGGTAAATTATAATTTAAAAATATAATAATGTTTTAGTGCCTGATCAATTGCAAAGTATTTTTTAGTCTTTAGAAGTTAGTTTGAACTGAATGACCAAACAATCTGATGAACTATCACATCTCCTTATTGGAAGTCTCTCCTGTTCATATCTAATCCTTATATAATTTGATGGTATCCACAGCCTCTCTTCTCCTGTGGAACAAATACTGTGGTCAATAAATCTTTATAATATGCAGGGTGATTTAATTCAGCATTTTTTTTTTTACTATTCAATGTGGCTCTGCAGCTGTTGTTCTTTTCTTATGTATAATCTGAATATCTGTTACTATTCTTGATAATACCTTTTAACATTTTTTTAGGAACTTACCTTATTTTATGGTTTGTTCCAGAGATTAAAGAATACTAATATCTGGTTTCTAGTGCTATAAAAAATCATGTCTCCATAAATTCATGGTTATATTAGCCACATATAAATTTAATTGTATTATTTGTCCTTCTGGCCCTATATATTGAACCCATCTTGCACTTTATTTTCTCTGAGATTAAGCTCCAATATCTAGAAGCTGAATATTTACCTCCTGAAGAGGCCAATCTTGATGTCAAGATTTTGATGAGATTTTTTTATGTGTCTATGATACCTTCTATTACAATGCAATTTACTTGTAGTTTTAGGGTTGGTCTCTGATAATTTATAGCACATCACCAAAGTACTTGTTTTCTAGTCTCTCTTGAAGTAGGTGTTCTATCCTTGATTATATCCAGAGCTATGTTGTTTTTAACAACACACATTAAATCTTTTAATTCCTCTGGGGATGAGTTTCTTCATTGCTGACCGGCAATAATTGAATTTGACATTGGGACCTGTAGGAGACCTCCTAGGGCATTTCCTGATTGCAAATATTTACCTTGTATATCCATTGTTGATTTGTATTCATTATAGTCCACTTCCAGCCTTTGCCAAAATTTCTATATATACCAAACGTCTATGGTCTTCTTTTGGATTATCTTTAGAAAAAATGCGTTTGTTTACCACAAACATTTACCATTTTGATTTTTCTTACAAAATACTTCTTTAATCAGAGTATCACCATAAGCATTAGTTCTAGTATCAGCCATATGTCTAATCTGTTCATCTATTTGTGCTAATCTTTCCTTTAAAGGTCTAATCACCCCCTTTGCATTCTGAATTAGCATTTCCAAAAGCCAAAGATTCAATTAGTAAGTTCTGACTTCTGAATATACTCTTCTGTTAAAGCTGAAGTCAATCTTTGTAAAATATCATTGAAGGATTCTTTTGTGCCTTTTATAATCTTAGAGAATGGCTCAGATCTCTTTCCGGATTCTTCAACCTTATCCCAAGAATTTAGAGCTGATAAACTACATAGTGCCAAGGTGTGGTCATCAAAATCAAGTTGCCATTGTGACTCAACTTATTGACATTCATCTAAAAACTAATATTGGGAAAAAAATAATACTATGGGACAGTGGACCTTGGCAAGTAAGGTAGAATGGGTCTGAGTCCCCAGAAACTGTGGTACACACCTTGCATGATAGGCGGCTCCCTGCTTCTTGCCAGATTCCCAGTCCGGAACACATGCCACACACCCACGGACCTGTGGTTATGTAGAACCAAAAGCTGTCCTTCCCAGAAATTGCTCCCTGCAAATGGTATTTAATCTCTGGTTGACTCTAAGAAGTTCATATGCATTCACAATGAACAACCAAAAATATTTAGAACCAAGGACTGTCTCTTCCATCAAAACGACCAGGGGGAGCACATAGAAGGCCATCACCTACAAAGCTGCTCCCTAAATCTCTTGTAGAACGCTTTGTGATTCTAGACAACCGCCGATTATCTAAACCAGAGGTCTAAGCCCTGGCCTTTGGTTAGATTCCAGCCCCAGCTCACAGGTCCCCAATGTTTCTGGCCTTGTTGCAGACCCATGGACCCTCAACACTACATTCCCAATTACTCTGTGCCACTTGCCAGTGGCTACTGGAGGCCAGGAAGTCAGGGAACCCCAACTTCGGCCCCAAACATCTCAGACTGTATTTCTCCCCCACCCTACACCGCAACACCCCCACTCCCTACCCCACCCTTCCCTGAACAAGGTCTTGGCACTTCCCTGAAGCCTAGCACCCAACACCAGTGGCTTGGGATAAGCAGAGTCAAGTTCCCTCATTTCACCTCCCCCAAATAATATGCCCAGCTGTAGGGCAGAACTTGAACTCACATAATACCTTTAGTTCTTTGTTCTATGACCCTAGCTTCCTCTTTCTATCACATTCACTATTGTAACTGAGGACCAGATTTCAATATGCTGTTGTCTGATCTTTCTAGTATTGGCAGATAATTCTGTTCTGATGTGGTCATAAATTTGATATCTGCTTCACAGAGGACAAATGCATATGATAGGAAATGATCACTTCCTAAAGTCTCCTCAAATCTAACATGTCTATAGGATTTCTGCAAGTGAGAGGCACATATACTTTCTTTTATTTATTTTCATGTTGCCTCCATCAATCCCAATTTAACAGAAATGATTCATCTTTGATTCCTTTGCTTTGGAATAGAAGTTATGCTGGCTAGTTTTATGTTAATTTGACAAAAATTGAGTCCTCTGAAAGGATGAAACCTCAACTAAGAAAATGCCTCCATAAGAACTAGATATCTGGCATTTTCTCAAATAGAGACTGATGGTGGAGGACCTGTTACCTTGTTGCTGATGTCGTTCATGGGCTGCCAATTCTGGGATTTATAAGAAAGCAAGCTGAAGAAGCCATGGAAATCAAGACAGTAAGCAGCACTCCCCGTGGCCTATGCATCAGCTCCTGAGTTCAGGTTCCTGCTCTGTTTGAGGTCCTGTTATGACTTCCTTCAATGTTAAACATGATGTGGATGATTAAGCCAAATAAACCCTTTCCTCCCCAAGTTGGTTTTTGTCATCCTACTTCATCATTAATATCTCTTACTAGGACAGGGACAGATGTTATATGTAAATTAAATCTTAATCTTTCATAAGTGTGAGGATAAATATATAAAAACCTATCAAAGTGATAGCAAGAAAATGTAGACCCCTAACTTCAGAAAAGAAACTTCTGAATTTAGTATAGTGTACAAATTAAAATATATTTTCCAGAATTCCTTGGATTTGTGGCCACAGGACTGAGTCCTAGCTAAAGGATATCAGGTAGTTCTGGATCACAGTTTCTAAAGTTATAAACTGCCTGTAAGAAATAGAGATAGACTAAACATATTTGTGTTTATCAATATGGCTCCCAGACTATTCAAACAATGAACCCCAAAGAAATGGAAATTTCCCTAGGAATCTCATGCTGGGAGCAGGAAAAGATTCCAATAGGAGGGGAACCTTGTTTCCATATTAGAGTTTTAAGAACGTGTTAGACCAACTTTTAGTTTGATATTAAACCCCAACAGGACCACACCTTGACTAGGGTTGCCTAGATGTGCACTTTAATCTCACTTTAGGCAAGATAAGAAACTTAGAAGGGTTCTCTGAATCTCTTTATCCCCATTCCAAATGTAGCAACATTGAATAAATTAGCTTCTTCTTTCCTTTTAAGTTTAGCTCTTTTAATTTGCTTATTGAGAACAGGTGGCAAAATCTGACTTGGGGTAAAGGTTGTGACCCCAGGTTCAAGAACAAACTGGCCATGGTTTCTCAACTGTCTGCTACTTTTGTTATATGACTGCATGTCAGTGAAATACTATGAAATCAAAAGCTGCAAGAAAGAAGGAACATAGATTCTGAAATATTAAATGAAAGAAATGTATCCTTCTTTAGTTGGAAAAAAAAGCCATGCTATGCTCCCCATGTAGTTTTGCATGTGATTCTTATTGTAGCTCATTCTTGTTTAAAATTTGTGTCATTATTTTTATGACCCTCAGTTATAGAACCTATGAGTTATAATAAGAGTTAAAAATATAATCTTCTACTTTTTATCAATTTTTATGACTGAATAAAGTATTGGATCCCATTGCATTCTGGAAATATTTTTCTATGCAACTTCTCAATAATTACATAGACTCATTCACATACATACCTTTTTTCTATAGATTACTCCTTCATCAACTAGACATTTGATACCTTTTTTGTGACCAGTTATATGATCAATTTTGGAAAGTGTACCATGAGGTGCTGAGGAAAAGGTATATTCTTTTGTTTTAGAATGAAATAATTTAGAGATATCTGTTAAATCCATTGGTTCATAACTTCTGTTAGTTTCACTGTATCTCTGTTTTGTTTCTGTTTCCATGATTTGTTCATTGATGAGAGTGGGGTGTTGAAGTCTCACACTATTATGTAAGGTGCAGTGTGTGCTTTGAGATTTATTAATGTTTATTTTATAAATGTTGTTGCCCTTGCATTTAGAGCATAGACATTCAGAATTGAGAGTTCATCTTGGGAAATGTTTTCTTTGATGAGTATGAAGTTTCCATCCTTATTTTTTGATAACTTTGGTTGAAATTCCATTTTATTGGATATTACAATAGCTACCCCAGCTTGTTTCTTGGGACTCTTTACTTTGAAATTGTTTTTCCATCATTTTCCTCTGAGGTAGTGTGTGCCTTTTTCACTGAGGTGCATTTTCTGAATGCAGCAAAATGCTGGTTCCTGTTTATGTGTCCAGTCTTTAAGTCTATGACTATTTATTGTAGAATTGAGTGCATGATGTTGAGAGATATTAGGGACAAATGATTGTTGTTTCCTATTACTTTTGTTATCAGAGATTGAATTATGTTTGTGTGGTTATCTTCTTTTGGGTTATTTGATAGGAGATTACTTTCTTGCTTTTTCTAGGGTGTAGTTCCCCTCTTTGTTTTGGAGTTTTCCATCTATTATTTTTTGCACGGTGGTATTTGTGGAAATATACTGTGTAAATTTGGTTTTGTCTTGGAATATCTTGGTTTCTCCATATGAAAATTGAAAATTTTGTTGGGTATAGTAACCTGGGCTGGCATTTGTATTCTCTTAGGGTCTGTATGACTTTTGTCCAGGATCTTCTAGCTCTCATAGTCTCTCTTGAGAAGTCTGCTGTAATTCTGATAGGTCTGCCTTTATATGTTACTTGACCTTTTTCCCTTACCACTTTTAATATTCTTTCTTTGTTTGGTGTATTTGGTGTTTTGATTATTATGTGATAGAAGGCATTTCTTTTCTGGTCCAGTCTATTTAGAGTTCTGTAGGATTCTTTTATGTTCATCTGCATCTCTTTAGGTTAGGGATGTTTTCTTCTTTAATTTTTTTGAAGATATTTACTGGCCCTTTGAGTTGACAATCTTTGTTCTCTTCTATACCTATCCTTAGGTTTGGTTTTCTCATTGTGTTCTAGATTTCCTGGATGTTTTTGGTTAGCATCCTTTTGTATTTTGTGTTTTCTTTGACTATTGTGTCAATGTTTTCTATGGTATCTTCTTCCCCTGAGATTCTTCTATCTCTTTTATTTTGTTGGTGATGCTTGCATCTATGACTCCTGAATTCTGTACTAGCTTTTCTATTTCCAGGGTTGTCTCTATTAGTTATCTCTTTATTGTTTCTGTTTCCATGTTTAGATCCTGGATGATTTTGTTCAATTCCTTCACTTGTTTATTTGTGTTTCCCTGTAATTCTTTAAGGGATTTTTTTGTGTTTCCTCTCTAAAGGCTTCTACCTGTTTATCTGTGTTCTCCTGTATTTCTTTAAGGGGGCTATTTATTTCCTTCCTAAAGTCCTCAATTATTATCATGATAGTAAGATTTGTTTTAATTCCAAATCTTGCTTTTTTGGTGTGAAGGGGTATCCAGGTCTTGCTGTAGTGGGAGGACTGGGTTCTGTTGATGCCAAACAGCCTTCATTTCTGGTGCTTAGGTTCTTATATTTTCCTCTGGTCATCTGGTTATCTTTAGTGTTACCTACCCTAGCTGTCTCTGACTGTTACTTGTCCCTTCTGTGATCCTGGTTGTGTCAGAACTCCTCAGAGCATCCAGCTGTCTCTCTGATCCTGTGATTCTGGAACTCTATGATCCTAAGATCCTGGGTGTGTCAGGGCTCCTTGGAGTCAACCTGCCTCTGAAATCCTGAAATCCTGGTGTGACCAAGTTCCTGAGATCCTGTTCTGTCAGAGCTCCTGGGACTCAAGCTTTCTCAGAGTGTTGCAGAACTGAGTGGGGAGCCAGAACCCTGGGTTTGCTCTTGGCAGGTGCAAGCTGGAAGGAACCTGTGCCTCTGGCAGGGCAGGGGTTTGTGTTTCCCTGGTGCGTTTTGAGGTCCCAGTTATCCTGGTTGTTGGGAAAGATGTTCTGGCCTCAACTATAATCTTGAGTGTCTTAGAGCTCCAGTGCTCCTGGTTGTGTCCAGTCTCCCAGGAATTGAGCTTTCTTTGTGATTCTGTGATCCTGTGATTTCAGAGCTTCTGATTGTTGGGCTCCCTCTGGGTACTGTAAGAAGAGATGTAGAGCAGCCTCCCAGGTCTGCTCCAGGTACAGGTTCTAACTGGAAAGAACTTGCGTCACTGTCATGGTGGGTGTTCATGTGTTCCTAGATCCTGGGGTACTGAGTTACTCCAGGTGTTGGGGCATATATTGTTGCCTCTTCTGTGATCCTGGGTGTTCATAGCACCTGGGAGTCGGGCTCCCACTGGGTATTGTGGGAGTGAGTGCAGAGCCAGCCCCCCAAGTTCTGCTCTGGATGCAGGCTTAAACTGGAATAAACCCTTGCCACTGGCTGGGCAGGGTTCCTGCACCCCTGAGTCCTGGGTTTCCCAGCTATGCCTGGTGTTGGGAAAGTTATTGTGGCCTCCTCATCTGTGATCCTGGGCATATTAGAGCACCTGGGAGTGGAGCTTCCTCTAGGTATTGTGGGAATGATTGCAGAGCCAGCGCCCAAGGTCTGCTCAGGTCACAGTTTCAGACCGGAGGGAAAAGAAAAAGAATTTTAAAAGTCTAATATTATATAATGCCAGAGTATAGACTGACTGAAATACACATTGCCTAGTCATGTTTTGGATTTGTAATTTATTTTCAAAAACGTTTGACAGAATTTCCTACAAATGTGTGCTCACCCATGATCTGTCTAAGATTTTATATCCAGAATAAATTAAGCTGTTTACCTGTGAATGTGTGTAAGGACATTTATATCTGTTTTATGTATATTTCTAGTGAATAGGATTTATTCATGAGTTGACACAAGGAAAAACATAAGTTGTGAATATACTAATATTTGCAAGAACATGATTAAATTTTCAAAATATACTGTTGAGCAAGAAGTTAAACAAAAATTATACTATTCCATTTAATAAAGTCTAAAAAATGAACTTTATATTGCATTGTGTCCTTGTAAGCCTCAGCAATATGGACATAGGCAAAAGAAGATAACATGGTTGATACTAGCCCACTACACGGTAATATTAGGAGACTGACTCTCAGGTTTTTTTTTCAAAGCAGACAAATCAGAACCATAGTGATAGATGTCACAAATGTAGCTACTTTTGAGTGGTGTGGTGGTTTTCAGAGGTGATGGCAGTATTCTACATGTGATCCCTTTGTTAATAAGATGTATTTATTTGTGAAATCATTGTTTTCTTACAATATTTATGTATACACATACATAAATATTAATATATAAACTTAAAATGTTTACATTATTAAAATCAGGTCCTGTTGCTTGTAAATTCTCGACTTATTTCTGTTATTGTTTTCTAAGGCAGAGACTTACTATGTAGCCTTGTGCTGGCCTTGACTTCACTATGTAGATCAGGCTGGCCTCCAACTCTCAGATATCAGTGTTTCTCTTTCCTAAATGTTGATTAAAGATGAGAAACAGACATGGCTCACAAAGACCTCTTATTTCATTTTCAATCAAATCTCAAGTCCTTATGTTTATTGCTTAATATATATTTCATTCTTCATTTACTCCCTAAGCTCTACTACATTGGAATCTTGCAGATTTTTTCTTAAACCTTTTTACTTGCAGTTTTCGTTTGGACAATATATTTTCTCGATCTAAGTGCTTTAATTAATTATGTTCCTTGGAGAACTGGTCTATGCCTTTTCTGAAACCCACAAATAGTTACATCACTTTAAATAGAAATCTAAAAGTTTTGAGCCTCATATTTTCATGTCTAAAATTTATGTATTTACTTCATAACTTAATAGGTTCCTCTCCTCCAGTTAGAATACAGTATCCATGATTGCTGTCCTTATTCCCATTTTCTAGATTCAGGCTTTACTGGTAGATAGATGTTAAGCAAGTAATTGGAACATGAAGAAATTTATGTATAAATGAGTAATGAATAAGTTAGTAAAGATACGATATAGGAATATATTAAATATTAAATGAATATAAATCTACTTTAAAAAGAAAAATGTCTTATCAAATCATGGGATTTTTCTACCCTTTAGCTAAAACTGAGAGCCCTGTGAAAAAGTATTGAGAAAGGCAGTTTTAGTGGATTATATGTAATATTTGTTCCAAAATAAAACACACTAAATTACTGTTTTTTGTTGTTTCAACTTCTGTTATCCTTCCTCGCTGAAACATCCAAGACATAGAAGTGTCTGTAATGACTATGTACTATATTAAAAACCCAGATAATATGAATTCTTATTTTCTTAATATTCCAAATGTAAATTTAACCTATTTATTTATTAAAATATATAAACATACATTTTATACAGAATGCAGCCTATCATTTAATTTGCTTTGTTGAATTTCTAAAACTTTCCAGATACAGGTGAGCCCTTAAGTGCTTTTTGATGATAATAATTATGGAAATTTGATATATAATAATGTTCTCTCAGTATAGTCTCAGCACATATGTTATTTTTAATGCTTGCTTTATCTTACCACTTATAACATTCTGTTTTCTCAGTTTGAACTATTCACAGTTTATAATTCATAAGAAATATTAAACTTTCAGCTTAAAAATGAGGTGATCTAACTATTTGGTCTCCTCAGTGTCTAGCATTTTACTTACAAAGTGGAAGCTTTCTGGAACCCATGTGCATAAGTGAGCAAATTTCAGGAAAAGTTACTAAATAGAGTTGATCTATTATAATTGAAATTAGATGTCTTCTGCAGAAAATATTCTTAGTATATCATACTATACTAAAAATTAAGTTTGAATTCAATCAGTCAAAGCACCCATGGTACATTCATAGGACAGGACAGCACATTTGTAGAAGAATTTAAAGGGATTAAAACTACAATTGGCTTAGTCACCAATTTTGGATAATTATTTCTGAGATTAGTATTCCATACTACATAAAAGCTCTGTGGTTGCAGATTAATGGTTGAAGTTTATTTCTAGAAACATGTAAGACCACCAAAGACACCTGAGCATTATACATTTGTTTGCATATAATTTTACTTAATCTTCTCTACAACCTTGACTAAGAGATAACATACTAGTTGTAGTTACTCTGAACTTTTTATTTTCCAAATCATATTTTGCAGTGTATTCTATCCATACTATGTTGGTTTGAATAGGTTTGGCACCATGGACTCATGTGTTTGAATATGTAGCCCTTAGGGAGTGGTAGTGTTAGGAGGTGTGGCCATGTTCATGGTGTTTCTTCACAACTATAGGAACCATAATTATGCCACATACCTTTTACCAACCTTTTCCTTTTCTTTTACATGTTTAGTCATTTTTTTTCAATAGAATTTTAGATAAGATGAAGGGTTTTAGGTGCTTTTTCTTATGAGATATTTTTCTTAGGGAGTGATTACCTCACTCTTATAAAATAGTAGATTTAAGCTTTACTAGAGTATGCTTAGGACTTGGCCATTTTCATGTGTCAACTGAAAATCTGACTTATTCCTCAAGCTTTTTCATATCTACCCCACTTTCCTATATTCCCACAATTTTATCACCTATATTTCATCTTTGCATCTCTGTGTTTCAAGTTTCTTTATATATTTCTTTGCTTAGCCTCTCAGAATCTTATGGTGTATCTGTTTAAATTAGGAACTGGCTAAGAACCCAAAAGAAACATTTTGCATTTTATTTTTAGTGTTCTTTCCTAAAGGTAACTCTTGCATATTTATCTATTCATCAGATATCAGCAATCCCAAGACCACCTAATAGTTTCCTTGTTTCTTGAACTCAGTGAGCCTTCTGTTCCTCTCTGGTTCTTTGGGTCTTTATTTTCTTAAGTTATATTATTTTTTGTGTATAATTATTTTGTCTTCATGTACATCTATCACATGCATGCACAGTGATTGTAGAGGCCAGAAAATGGTGTCATAACCTCCTAGAACTCGAATTGTCACCCATTGTAAGCTGCTATGTGAGTGCTGGGAATTGAATTCAAGTCCTCTGGAAGATCGCAAGCCATCTCTTGAGCATCTATCTTCAAATCTATTATGAATTGGTGAAGTGGTTTGAATATATTTATGCTTATTACTGTTTTTGTCTATATCTCCACCTTCACCCCTAGTAGATTGATGCACTTGCACTCCCCAGGAGCATACAGTCTGCCAGTATCCCTGTATCTCACACAGGTGACATACCTGCACCAATATACATGCCAGCTGGGAAACCCACAATGCCCATCAGATGTGGGAAATTTTCCCTGCCGTGTCTGAGACCCACTGCTTTTTCAGTCTACTTCCACTACCACCCATAGCAGAACAGAGTACCTGCCTTCCCGATCCCCCACCTCAAAGCCTGCTTATCTTCCAGAATTTCTATCCTTACCAGGGACACAGGAGGAATGATTTAACAAGAGGCAGACAACACTGCCTGCCTTCTAGGAGGTCTGCTCTAACCCAGATCACACAGCACTACTGGCCCCCAAGGAGGCCTGATGGAATCCAAGATACACAAGCCAGTAAAACCAGAGATAACCAGATAGCAAAAGGCAAGTACAAGAACATAAGCAACTAAAGCCAATGTAATTTGGCACCATTAGAAGTCAATTCTTCTACTATAGCAAGCCCTGGAAATGCTAACATACATGAAGAGCAAGATTCATCTAACCTAAAATCTCATCTGATAAAGATGATAGAGGCCTTTAAGGAGTACATAAATAAGAGGAAAACATAGGCAATCATGTAAAAGCCCTTAAAGAACAAACAAATAGATCCATTAAAGAAATACAGGAAAATACAAACAGGTGCAAAATTGAACAAAATGGCCCAAGACTTGAAAACTGGAAATAGAAACAATAAAAAAAGAAAAACACAAATGGAGGCAACAAAGAAGATGGAAAATCTAGGAAAGAGATCAGGAACTGCAGATGCAAGCATCACAACAGAATATAAGACATGGAAGACAGAATCTCAGGCATAGAATTTACAATAGAAGATATTGAGACAAAAAAGTGCACTGTGTAAATGTTCCTAACTCAAAACAGTCAGGAAATCTGGGACACACTGAAAAGACCAAACCTAAAAATAATAGGAATAATAAAGGGTGAAAATTCCCAGTTCGAAGGCCAGAAAATATCTTCATCAAAATCATAGAAGAAAATTTCCCTCACCTAAAGAGAGATATGGTTTTAAAAATATAAGAAGTCTACAGAGCACCAAATAGATTGAACCAACCAGAAAAGAAAATTTCCTACAACATAATAACTCAAAGCACTAAGTTTACAGAACAAAGAAAGAATATTAAAATCTGTAACAGAAAAAGGTCAAGTAACATATAAAGGCAGAACTACCAGAATTACACCAGACTTCTCAACAGAATGAATATAATCCAGAAGATCCTGAATAGATGGCATGCAGACACTAAGAGACCACAGATGGCACCCAGGCTACTATACCCTGCAAAACTCTCAATCACTATAAGTGGAGAAACCAAGATATTCATTCCATAGCAAAACCAAATTTAAAAGATATCTTTCTACTATTCCAAATTTATTGGGGATACTAGAAGGAAAACTCCAACATAAGAGTAACTTTACCCAAGGAAACCGAAGAAATTAATCATCTCACATTAAAGCCATAGTATCACCCCCAACAACAAAAATAACTAACCATCCATCACTGGTCTTTAACATCTCTCAACATCAATAAACTCAATTCCCCCCTAAAAATGCACAAGCTACCATAATCAATACATAAACAGCATTCATTATTTTGCTGCATATATGAATCATAAGTCAGCAAAAAGACAGATGCTACCTTAGAGTAAAGGGCTGAAAAAAAGTTTTCCAAGCAAACTGTCCCAAGAAACAAACTGGAGTAGCCATTCTAATAGTCAATAAAGTAAACTTACACAGAAAAGTAACAAAAAGATATAGGGAAGGGCACTTCATAAACATCTCAAAGGAAAAGTCCACCAAGGGGAATTCTTAGTTCTCAACATCAATGCCCCAAATGTAAGGGTACCCACATTCATAAAAGAAAGTTTACCAAAACTCAAAATATACATTTAAACTCACACAACAGTAGTGGGAGACTTAACACTCCACACTCACAAATTGATATGTTATTGAAACAGAAAGTAAACAGAGACACAGTGAAACTAACAGAAGTTGTAAATCAAATGGATCTAGCAGATATATATGGAACATTTCATTCCAAGAAAAGAATATACATTCTTCTCAGCACTTCATGGAACCTTTTTCAAAACTAACCATATAATTGGTCATAAAAAAGTCTCAACAGAAACAAGAAGATTGAAGTAATCCCATGCATTCTGTCAGATCACCACAGAATAAGACTGGACTGGACAACAACCTCAACAACAACAAAAACAGAAAACACCATACTTCTAGACACTCAACAGCACAACTCTTTATTCAATGATAACTTGGTGAGGAATGAATAATGTAATCCTAAGATGCAACAGGGATGACATTAACTGAAATACAAAAATCAGGGAGTGAGAACCTGTAGAGACCATATCCAGAGATTAGGCATGGTCCCCAGTTGGGGTATGGGGCCACACATTCATCTTCAAATTTTCAACCTAGTATTGCTCTTGTATAAAAGAAATATGGAAACAAAGTGCAGAGCAGAGACTGAAGGAAAGGCTATCTAGAGACTACCCAACATGCGGATCCATTCCACATACAGACACCAAACTCAGACACCATCGTGGATGTCCAAAAAGTGCTTGCTGACAGGAGCTGTCATAAAACTGTCTCCAGAGACGATCTGCCTGTACCTGAGAAATACAGATATGGATGCTTGCAGCCAATCATCAGATTGAGCATATAGAGACCCAAAAAGAGGAGTTAGGGGAAGGACAGAAGGAGGTAAAACTGCCAATCATGGAGTACACATGAGGGAATCATGACTCCATCTGCATATGTAGCAGAAGATGGCTTTACCTAGAACCAATGGGAGAGGAGGCTCTTGGTCCTGTGAAGGCTTGTTGCCCTAGTGAAGTGGAAGGCTAGGAAAGTGAGGCAGAAATGGGTGGGTAGGTAGGTGAGGGAGTACCCTCATAGAAGCAGGGTCTGGGTGATGGAATAGGGGATTTACAGAGGAAAAACAGGAAAAGGGTAACTGAGGAATATTGAATGGCCAAGAAGCACCTAAGGAAATGTTCAACATTCTTAGGTATTAGGGAAATGCAAGTCAAAACAACCCTGAGAATCCACCTCACACCAGTCAGAATGACTAACATCAAAAACTTAGGTGACAGCAGAAGCTGGGGAGGATGTGGAGAAAGAGGAACACTCTTCCATTGTTGGTGAGATTGCAAGCTGGTACAACAACTCTGGAAATCATTCCAGAGGTTCCTGAGAAAATTGGACATAGTACTACCTGAGGATCGAGCTATACTACTCCTGGGCATACACTCAAAAAATGCTCCACATATAACAAGGACATTTGCTCTACTATGTTCATAGCAGCCTTATTTATAATAGCCATAAGTTGGAAATTACCCAGATAACCTTCAACAAAGAAATGGATATGGAAAATGAAGTACTATTCAGCTATCAAAAACAATGACTACATGAAATTTTAGACAAATGGATGGAACTGGAAAATATCACCCTGAGTGAGGTAACCCAGTCCCTCACTCACTGATAAGGGAATATTAGCCTAAAAGGTCCAAATACCCAAGAAACAATTCACAGACCATATGAAGCTCAAGAAGGAGGAAGACCAAAATGCGGATTCTTCAGTCTTTCTTAGAAGACAGGAACAAAATACTCATGGGAGGACATACAGGGAAAATACTGGAGCAGGGACTGAAGGAAAAGTTATCCAGAGACTGCCCCTTCTGGGCACCCATCCAATATACAGCAACCAATCACAGTTACTATTTCTGATGCCAAGAAGTGCTTTCTGACAGGAGCCTGATATGGATGTCTCCTGAGAAGCTCTTCCAGAATCTTATTGATACAGATGAGGATTCTTAGAAAGAATCATTGGCCTGAGCACAGGGACCCCAATTGAGGAGTTAAAGAAAGGACTGGAGGAACTGATAGGTTTTGCAACCCCATAGGAAGAAAAACAATATCAACCAACCAGACCCTTGAGAACTCCCTGGGACTAAACCACCAACCAAAGAGTACACATGGAGCGACCCATGGCTCCAGACACATATGTAGCATAGGAAGACATTTTATGACATCAATAGGAGAAGAAGCCCTTGGTCCTGTGAATTCTCATTTCTCTATTTATGAGAATGCCAGGTTGTTGAGGTGGAAGTGGGTGTGTGGTAGTGGGTGGGTGTGAGTGGGAGCATCTTCATAGATGCTGGGGAATGGGGTTTGAGGATGGGAGATGGGGGAAAAGGGATAACATTTGAAATGTAAATACATAAAATATCCAATAAAAATAATCTCAAAAAGACATGTAAATAAATAAAATCTCCAAAAAGAGACCTTCTAGAATTCAATGAATATGAAGGTAAAACATATCCAAACTCATGAAACACAATGAAAGTTTGTTAAGACCAAAATTCATAGCACTCTTGTACCTTCATAAATAAATTGGAGAGATCCTATACTTCCAAGTTAACAACATACCTTAAAGCTCTAGAGCATAAAGAAATACATTCAAGAGGGGTAGAGGGCAGGATATAGTCAAACTCAGGGCTCAAATCAACCAATCACGCATAAAGAGAACAATACAAAGAGTCAACAAAAGCAATAGCTAGTTCTCTGAAAAAACAACAAGATAGATAAAACTAATACCAACCTAAGTAAAAGGCACAGAAACAGTATCGAAATTAACAAAATCAGAACTGAAAAGAGTCTTAACTACAGAAACTGAGGAGATTTAAAAAAAATCATTACATCTTACTACAAAAGCCTATTCTTAAAACTGGAAAATCTAGGTGAAATGCATGATTTTCTATAGAGTATCATGTACTGCAATTAAATCAAGATCTGGTAAACTAGATAAACAGTCCTATAAACCCTATTGAAATAGAAGAAATCATTAAAAACCTCTCAATCAAAATAAATAAATAAATAAATAAATAATCTCAAGGTCAGTTGGTTTTAGTGCAAAATTCTACCAGATATTCAAAGAGCTAATACCAATGTTCCTTAGATTATTCCACAAAGTAAAACAGGAAGGACACTACTTAAATCATTCTATGAACCCACAGTTACTGATACCTAAATCACAAAAAGGCCCAACAAAGAAATAGAACTTCAGACCAGTTTCTCTTATGAACATTGTTGGAAAAATAATCAAAAAAAATTCTCACAAACCTAATCCAAGAACACATTTAACACATCATTCACCACAATCAAGTAGGCTTCATCCCAGGGATGTAAGGATAATTCAATATACAAAATTCCATAGCATAATCCTTTATGTAAACAAACTCAAAGATTACAATTGGCCTAAGGAGTGGCACTATTAGTTAATGTGGCCTTGTTGGAGGAAGCATGTCACCTTCTGAATGGACCTTGAGACCCTCCTCCTAGCTGCCTGGAAGATAGTAGTCTTCTCCTGGTTGCCTTTTGAACAAGAGGAAGAACTCAGAGCTCCTCCTGCACTATGCCTGCCTTGGATAGTGTCATGTCCCTTCCATGATGATAATGGATTGAACCTCAGAACCAGTAAGCCAGCCCCAATTAAATGTTGTCCTTTATTAGATTTGCTTTGGTCATTGTGTCTCTTTATAGTAATGGAAACCCTGGCCTTGTTGGGCACCAATGGGAGAAGAAGCCCTTGGTACTACCAAGGCTGGACCACCCAGTGTAGGGGAATATCAGGGCAGGGGGACAGTAAGGGGGAGTGGTTTGGGAGGGGGAACACCCTTATAGATGAAGGGGGAGAGGGAGGGAATAGGGAGCTTATGGACAGGAAACCAGGAAAGAGAATAACATTTGAAATGTAAATAAAAATATCCAATAAAAACTAAATTTAAAAAAAAGTAATGGAAACCCTATCTAAGACAATTGTGAAAGATGTTTACAGCCATGAACATTTGCCTGAACTTCCAATTTTGGTATATTCTCATTTGCTGTAAGCATCTCCCCAGATATTCTTCATCACTTAAAGAAGCAAATATTAAGTGCTCCATTGTTCTATATCCATATGCTGTGACCATTCCTGTAAATGATCCTAGCACCACATTATAATTCTTCATACTATCTACCACTCAAGGCCTTATACTTCCCTAGTTTCAGGTCTCAATAGAACATAGGTCAGTAATTCATTCCTATGTAAATTGCTTATCTTCTCTTGACAAAGAGAAGTTAGCATTCACCCAGTCTACTTTATTTGGTTTAGACTCTTGTTACACATGATTATGAATTTTCAACTAACGGCACTATTCAACTTTATTGTGCTTACTTGATTAAGAAAAAATCAAATTTTCCTTTGGTAGAATGCTGATATATTTCTTCAGGAGACAAAATATTTTCTGTTGAACCTCAGCTAACTTGAACATTCTCTTAAAAAAATAGTTAATGGAGCTCAGAACCTTTTGGTTAAGATAGGTAGATAATAGAAGGCTTTTATTTCCACTTAGCCTATTACTAAGATGGTCAATTTTATAAATGGCTATCTTCAAACACAAATTTGTCCAATATATTGTAGAAAATGAAATTTGTGTGTGTGTGTGTGTGTGTGTTTGTGTATATGTGTGTGTGTTTGTGTGGTGTGTGTCTGTGGGTGTGTCTGTATGTGTGCGTATGTTGTGTCTGTATGTATGTGAGAAAGGAAAGGGGGCAGGGAGAGAAATGATATGTAAGATGCTTGGTAACTTGTCTCTAAAAATAAGTGAGAAAATATTTTTTCAATATCTGATATATTTCCCTTTATAGTTCTACTAAATTATATTTTGACAGTTCTATCACTTTGTGTTGTCCTAGACATATTTGAATATTACAGAGTACCGAGAGCCTTTATTTTAGCTTTTATAAGATTCTTCAAGTGCGGTGAGGTTTCTAAGGAAGGTTCAGAATCTCTGTTAATTTTAACTGTTTAATTTCTTGACCTTGATCTCTTTATTCATTAATGTCTTTGTACAAGATGACATTCTTAATTTTTGGCATAGTGAATGGATCAACAGACTTTTAACTAAAAGTCTATGCTTTTTAAAATTATGATATGAATGAGTCTCTGTGTGCATGTATGTGTGTTTGCAGTACTCACTTTTCCAACTGTAATATCAATACAAAAACTATTTTAAATTAAGTAACTTGTTAGATATTTGAAGCAATATAAACAGACAATAACATAAAAAGAACAATCTGACCTCAATAGACTAGACCAATTATTTCAAGCAGGGAAGAGCAGAAGCTTTCCAGCACAGGAAAGGAGTTCCTATGGGTAGAAAAAGCTGGCAGCAATGTTTTATAGGGGTGAAGTGAGTGTATTGTTTGCAGACACAAAGACCTAAGGCAATTCCAGTTCTGAAGTCTCATTTCCTTTGGATTGTCTGATTCAAGCAAGACTAATTACTTTAGGCTGACATATCAAGGTTATTTTTAGAATTCTGTCTTGTGACTCAGGCTTTCTATCATAGCATGATATATATATATATATATATATATATATATATATATATATATATGCAGAGAGAGAGAGAGAGAGAGAGAGGGAGAGAGATTGAGAGAGAGAGAGAGAAAACTATTGATGATGGCATTTCTTTGGTCAATTTTTACCAAAGAATAGGCGACTGAATCTAGAATTTTCTGAGACTAGGAAACTACCCTAGTAACAATGACAGGACACCATAGTACATATTACAGTTTGCAAAGACTGGTAGTGAAGTGTACATATTTTTTAATAAAACTAGTATTTGAACTAGGCTGTTTTGAGAAATGAATAAGCAATTGCACTGTTCATAACCAGATAAATAACAGTATTAGAAAAATTCCATCCAGTTTAGAACTAAATGTAAATTTTGGGAAAATAGGGCCATACACTTGGAATTCATTTTAGTATACACATATATGTGTGGAAAAAGGAATAAATATAATTAGAATTGATTGTAGCAAAGTGAAAAATTTTAAATAGTCTGAAAACCTCCACAAAGACTGACATAGGGAATTACTGTCATAGAATAAAGTACGTGAAGATCAAAAAAAAAAAAAAAAAAAAAAAAAAAGCTGACCAATCTAGAAAATCAAGGACTTTTGAAAAATCTTTTATAGAACTAAGATCACAGAGAAAACTGGTATGAAAAAAGTAATGATTTTGGTAGATAATACTATGGAGTAGCAAAGGAATGTGAAACTCCCCTGGTTCAATATTTTAATGCATTTTACCTTTAGGATCTCCACAATTTCTCATGCTGAAGTGTCAAACAAGATCTCGCTGTGCTCTTTTTCCTTACCTAGGGACAGAGAAAGATTAATATTGAGAAATGTGTCCAGAGTGTTCACTGTAATAAAGTTCCACTCAGCAGGGAAAAGTACTTCATCAGAGCCTTACCCTAGCTGAAAGATGCACATTCCTGACTCTGATACAGTTTTCTCTACCCTGCCAAAGTGGAGATAACTAAAAACATTTTTGAATAGCGCAGGGACAAAGACTTGTTAAAAGTCTTTGAGTTGTGATAAGATTATAAACCACTTCCTCTCTTTGATTCCAGCCAGTAGGACTTAAATATAATAACAATGAAGGTGCTCCAAGATGCAGATTCTCTCTGAATAGCACTTGTGGTAATCTAAGCACGGGGATACAAAAAGTGACAGAAGAGAAATTTGTAGCCTTTAGCAGATGCAGGTATAATGAACATTAGAAGCAGTCCAGCTCTTAGACTTGTTATATAAAACATCACACCAAGCCTATTTGTGTCAGGTCCTTTTACCTAACATATCATGCCTGGGATTCAACAAAGACAAAATACAGTCTAAAAAGATAAAGTAGTGCTCAGAATCAGGCTTGGATGTAACAATACCCTTGAAATAATGAAGGACGACCTTTAAAGTAATGAGATTGTTTTAATTTGAGAGAAAAAAGGTGGTGCCATTTAAAAAGGGGTGCAGTGTGTGTTATGTGGAGAATGCAATGTAAACTTACTATCACAGAATCAGAAGGACTGTGAGAAACCAAAACTATCATAGAAATGAAAACTCTCTTTCATACACTCAATAACTGGCAGGCCATGACCAAACAAAGAAACAATGAACTTGAAATATATATAACTAAAAACTTTTAAACTAAAATGTGCAGAACAAAAAAGACTGAAAAGAGAGTGCAGAAAAAATATACAAGAAGTATGGGGCTAAATGCTCTTATTACCCTAGATGTACAGAACACCAGAACACATAAAACTCAAGAAGGATGAACAAAATGCGAATGCTTCACTCCTTTAAAAGGGGAACAAGAATACCCTTGGGAGGAAAAAGGGAGGCAAAGTGTAGAACAGAGGCTGAAGGAACGCCCATTCAGAGCCTGCCCCACATGTGGCCCATACATATACAGCCACCAAACTAGATAAGATGGATGAAGCAAAGAAGTGCAGGCTGACAGGAACCAGATGTAGATCTCTCCTAAGAGACACAGCCAGAATACAGCAAATACAGAGGCGAATGCCAGCAGCAAAACACTGAACTGAGAACGGGACCCCCGTTGAAGGATCAGAGAAAGGACTAAAAGAGCTTGAAGGGGCTTCAGACCCCATAGGAACAACAATGCCAACCAACCAGAGCTTCCAGAGACTAAGCCACTACCCAAAGAATATACATGGACTGACCCTGTATCTCCAACTGCATAGGTAGCAATGAATAGCCTAGTAAGGGCACCAGTGGAAGGGGAAGCCCTTGACTGAACCCCCAGTGAACGGGATTGTTGGAGAGAGGGTGGTAATGGGAGGAGGATGGGGAGGGGAAGGAGTAGGGGGATGTTTGCCTGGAAACCGGGAAAGGTAATAACAATCGAAATGTAAATAAGAAATACCTAATTTAATAAAGATGGAGAAAAAAAAGAAATATGGGGCTGTTTCAGAAGAAGTAACATACATAATTGTAATACTGGATGTAGAAAAATGAACAGAATAAATGAATACATGAAATCATAAGACAGAACATTGCAAAACTAATGGCATATCAAACCCATATTCAGGTAGGTAAGCAGTATAAACATTAATGGATCCTGCCTCTAAAAAATGAAACTACACCTAGATGTCATATTAAGCCTTAGAAGAGCAAAGAAAGAAAGATTCTAGTCATAAGGATTCACAAATGGTACTGTGTAAAATAAAAAGTTTATTTGTAAAGAGCTTAATTAGCAGAGCAAAGATATAGGCTACACAATAGAAAATTTGCCAGCTATTTGCTTGGCTGGCAAGGAACTAATATCCAGATTTCATAAAGAACACAAGACATTAAATTTGAAAAGTATGAAAAATTGAATCATTAATGGACAAATGAGTTCATAAATGGTTTTTAAAGGAAACACAAATGACCAGTATACACATTAAATTTTCTTATCAGCTTCCTCTTTAAGAGGTGGGGTTTTATCTAAATGTAAGCAGAATGACTATCTTCAAGAAAACAAACAAAAACAAATGCAACGAGTATGGGGGAGGGGGAGAAAGAAACACTTTTGTGGGATTGTAAATTATAGCAGCCATAATAAAAATCAATATGGAGTTTCCTCAAAAGAATAAAAATTATCATATACAATTTAGATATAGCACTCCTGGGTAAATAACTGTCAATGAAATACAAAATAACAAGCAACAACAAAAATAGTACAGCTCTTATCTTAAAGGGAAAGAAACAGTTTATTCTGGACTTCATTTGGGTAACCATCGCCTAGAAACAAAGATTTAGATTACTCCAAGTTCCATGTTTCCATCTGGAAGCATTTTTTTCATAATGTTTAATTGGTTTACAGTTGCTACAGAATATGGGAGAAGCTTTTCTATAGGCCTAAAATACCATCTAATGGTAATCTTAGCTTTTAAGTTCCAGAAGCCAGTGGGTTTCTTAAGCTAATAAATTCTAAATATTTTATTAGCCATAGGGTGTTAATTCAGATACAGAAGTGGGCAAGAAATTGCTGTTTTAGAGGTAAAACCAGACAATCAGTTTCTTTTTACCATGTGCATCAATGTACTGGTGAGGATGTGGAACAATGGGAACACCCCTCCATTGCTGGTTGGAATGCAAACTTGTACAATAACTTTGAAAATCAATTTGGTTGTTTCTCAGAAAATTGGGAATAGTTCTACATCAAGACCCAGGTATCCTACTCTTGGGCATATATCCAAAGAATGCCCCACTATATACCACAGGGACAGTTGCTCAACTTTGTTCATCTTTATTAGTAATAGCTAGAAACTGGAAACAACATAGATGTCACTCAATTGAAGAATGGATAAAGAAAATGTGTTGCATCTGTACAATGAAACAAGATCATCATGAAATTTGTAGGCAAATGGATAGAACTTGGGAATATCATGCTGAATGAGGTCATGCAAATGCAGAAAATCATGTATGGTATATACTCACTCATAATTAGACATTAGCCATAAAGTGCAGGGTAACTGTGCTATAATTCACAGACCAAAAGAAATTGAGTAATAATGGGGGCCCAAGGGAGAATGTATGAGTCTCATTCAGAAGGGGAAACAAAAGAGTTATTAGAGATGAATATAGGGAAGGAACCTGGTGGGAGAGATGGTGAGGAGTTATATGAAGATGGTGACTGAGTGTCTGGTGAAATGGGCGGGAGAAGGCTGGGAGTAAGAATGGAAATTGGTGGTTGGGGAGACATCTCTGATGGCTAGCTGAATACCTGGCATGAGGGAGGATATGGGGAGTCTATGGCATAACACTAACTATGATTCTTACCAGTAGGGTATATAAAATGGAGTGGTCAACTCTTTTAGCCAGGTACAACTTCCAGTGGGAAGAGAGGGACATCATACCACCGACAAAACCTTCAACCTAAAACTGGTGCCATTTGAAAGATCAGAGACTGAGCAAATGGCCAACCAACGACTGGTCCAAAATTGAGAGCTATCACATGGGAGAGAGCCAACTACTGACATTATTAATGATAATCTGCTATAAATGCAGACAGGAACCTAGCATACCTGTCTCCTGAGATGCTTTGCCCAGCAGCAAATGGAGGCAGATCCAGAGACCCACAGCTAAACATAAAGAGCAGCTCATGGAGGGGAAGAGTGTTGAAAAGAATTGAGCAAGCTGAGGGGTTAAGGACTTCACAAGACTTAGGGAGCCAACTACCTAGACTCACAGGGGCTCAGATAGACCTAACCACCAACCAAAGGCCATTCAGGGGCAGGACCTGTACCCTGTACACAATTGGAGCAGATATAATGTTTGGTCTTCATATGGGTTCCCTAACAATTAGAGCAGCAGCTGTCCCTGAGTCTATTTCCTGCCATTTGATACCTCTCCCCTATCTGGATTGCCTGGATTGGCTTCAGTGGGAGAGAAGGTACTTAGTCCTTTTGGGACTACATATCCCATGGTAGGATAGTATCCAGTGGGGGCTTCCCCTTCTCCCAGAAGGAGAGGGGTAATAGTTTGATGTATATATAAGGGAAGGACTGAGAAGAGAGGAGGGAGTGGGCTGTGATTGGGATGCCATGTGTATAAAAATAAATTATGAAAAACAGAAAAAGAATATATTATAATTTCAAGTGTACATAGCATGTCATCAAAACTGCCTCAGACTTTTAAAAAACTATATTTTGAGTTACATATTAAAAATTAAGACAATAGAAAAATCAATAAAAATGAAAACTGGTTTTGCAAAATAGTAAAAGAAAGTAAAATTTTATCTAGGATAAGAAAGAATAGATGAATTATTACCATCAGAAATAAAAGCAAGGTATCATACTAGTGATTTCATCATTATTAAGACTACACAAAAAAAAATTAGGGAAACAACACCCTTCATAATAGACCCAAATAATATAAAGTAACTCGGTGTGACTTTAACCAAGCAAGTAAAAGATTTGTACAATAAGAACTTCAAGACTCTGAAGAAAGAAATTGAAGAAGACCTCAGAAGATGGAAAGATCTCCCATGCTCATGGATTGGCAGGATTAATATAGTAAAAATGGCCATTTTACCAAAAGCGATCTACAGATTCAATGCAATCCCCATCAAAATACCAATCCAATTCTTCAAAGAGCTAGACACAACAATTTGCAAATTCATCTGGAATAACAAAAAACCCAGGATAGCTAAAACTATCCTGAACAATAAAAGGACTTCAGGGGAATCACTATCCCTGAACTCAAGCAGTATTACAGAGCAATAGTGATAAAAACTGCATGGTATTGGTACAGAGACAGACAGATAGACCAATGGAACAGAATTGAAGACCCAGAAATGAACCCACACACCTAATGGGCACTTGATTTTTGACAAAGGAGCCAAAACCATCCAATGGAAAAAAGACAGCATTTTCAGCAAATGGTGCTGGTTCAACTGGAGGTCAACATGTAGAAGAATGCAGATCGATCCATGCTTATCACCCTGTACAAAGCTCAGGTCCAAGTGGATCAAGGACCTCCACATCAAACCAGATACACTCAGACTAATAGAAGAAAAACTAGGGAAGCATCTGGAACACATGGGCACTGGAAAAAATTTCCTGAACAAAACACCAATATCTTATGCTCTAAGATCAAGAATCGACAAATGGGATCTCATAAAACTGCAAAGCTTCTGTAAGGCAAAGGACACTGTGGTTAGGACAAAATGGCAACCAACAGATTGGGAAAAGATCTTTACCAATCCTACAACAGATAGAGGCCTTATATCCAAAATATACAAAGAACTCAAGAAGTTAAATCGCAGGGAGACAAATAACCCTATTAAAAAATGGGGTTCAGAGCTAAACAAACAATTCACAGCTGAGGAATGCCGGATGGCTGAGAAACACCTAAAGAAATGTTCAACATCTTTAGTCATAAGGGAAATGCAAATCAAAACAACCCTGAGATTTCACCTCACACCAGTGAGAATGGCTAAGATAAAAAACTCAGATGACAGCAGATGCTGGCGAGGATGCGGAGAAAGAAGAACACTCCTCCATTGTTGGTGGGACTGGAGACTGGTACAACCATTCTGGAAATCAGTCTGGAGGTTCCTCAGAAAATTGGACATTGAACTGCCTGAGGATCCAGCTATACCTCTCTTGGGCATATACCCACAAGATGCCCCAACATATAAAAAAGACACGTACTCCACTATGTTCATTGGAGCCTTATTTATAATAGCCAGAAGCTGGAAAGAACCCAGATGACCTTCAACAGAGGAATGTATACAGAAAATGTGGTACATCTACACAATGGAATATTACTCAGCTATCAAAAACAATGACTTTATGAAATTCGTAGGCAAATGGTTGGAACTGGAAAATATCCTGAGTGAGGTAACCCAATCACAGAAAAACACACGTGGTATGCACTCATTGATAAGTGGCTATTAGCCCAAATGCTTGAATTACCCCAGATGCCTAGAACAAATGAAACTCAAGATGGATAATCAAAACGTGAATGCTTCACTCCTTCTTTAAAAGGGGAATAAGAATACCCGTGGCAGGGAAGAGAGAGGCAAAGATTAAAACAGAGACTGAAGGAACACCCATTCAGAGCCTGCCCCACATGTGGCCCACACATATACAGCCATCCAATTAGACAAGATAGATGAAGCAAAGAACTGCAGGCCGACAGGAGCCGGATGTAGATCGCTCCTGAGAGACACAGCCAGAATACAGCAAATACAGAGGCGAATGCCAGCAGCAAACCACTGAACTGAGAATAGGTCCCCCGTTGAAGGAATCAGAGAAAGAACTGGAAGAGCTTGAAGGGGCTCGAGACCCCATATGTACAACAATGCCAAGCAACCAGAGCTTTCAGGTACTAAGCCACTACCTAAAGACTATACATGGACTGACCCTGGACTCTGACCTCATAGGTAGCAATGAATATCCTAGTAAGAGCACCAGTGGAAGGGGAAGCCCTGGGTCCTGCTAAGACTGAACCCCCAGTGAACTAGATTGTTGGGGGGAGGGCGGCAATGGGGGGAGGATGGGGAGGGGAACACCCATAAAGAAGGGGAGGAGGAGGGATTAGGGGGATGTTTGCCCGGAAACCGGGAAAGGGAATAACACTCGAAATGTATATAAGAAATACTCAATTTAATAATAATAAAAAAAAGACTACACAGGTATTAAAATTTGTTTTTAGATTTATTTTATGTTTAATAATGTGTTTGTCTGCATGCCTTTATGCATACCACACATGTTACTGCAGGATTCCCTAGAACTGCAGTCCACCATGTGGGTGCTAGGAACCAAACTGATCCTTTGTAACAACAGTAAATACTCTTCAGTACTTGCTATGCAAGCACTGCCTTTGAGCTACAACTCCAGCCCATGTTATGCCCCTAGTTTTAATAAAGTGTTTTGAAGTGAACTAATTCTTGGAATAAGCTATAAAATATGAAACTTGATAACTTTAGGAATCAGTAAGGTCTATAAAACTAAAAGCAAGGACACAATACATAAACTATTTATTCTAGTTGACATGTTGAGTCTTAGAATAGCATTTATGGTACTATTACCTACATGTACTAGAATTGAATAATTAAGTAAATAAATTATTATTGTTGAAAGAGAGTTTTCTGTCACTGACAAAAAAATTCAGAAGCCAGCATTTACAGTGGTAGAATATGGTAATGGGGAAAACTTAAGAGCCATTTGTACAAATTTGTGTTTAATTTAATTAATATAGAGATTGCTACATGGAGGAAAATAGTTACAATATTGGTTGGTTTATTGTTACAAATATACTCTAGTAGTGTAAGATGTTAATAGGAAAAATTGGGGATAGGAGATATGGAAAGCCTGTACAATCTTTGTAATTTTGTCTAACCTTTAAAGTGCTTTAAATTAAATATTTACATGAAAAATATCAGAAATATATATTTATATATACTGAATATATATATATATATACATATACACTGAATATTACATATACACTGAATATTACATATACACTGAATACATTTAATTGGATATAGTCTAGGTCCTTCAAGTAAATATTGATTCATATCTATTATTCACTTACCTTTCATATACTGAATGTGCCCTTAATTAAATATAAAGTATTACTCATATATTTTTGTTGGGGACCAGACGTCCAAACTAAACAAAGCTAGAGCCCTGCCATGAGCACAGATTCCTGAGAAGGGCTTGACCTTTTCAAAGAACTTGTCCCTGGAAGACTGTTGCCTCAGTGTCTAAGGAGGATATCTTGCATTTTAGTGATTTACCTTATATCCTTGGGCACTTCCCAGTACTTCCCCCGCCCTAAGCTTCAGTTCCTGCTTCAATTCCTGCTTCAGAGCTTTAAATGCTGTACATTCCTCTCAATAAACAGACCTTGACAAGGACACTGCTTGGTCTCGCTCCTCTTTCTCGCCCGTTCTCCCGAAGGTATGGGTCCCCCTCGACCCCCACAAATACCTGGGTCCCCGCTGGTGGGGGCATATTTTTTCTTTCATTTTCTTGGCCATTTGAGACAGAATACCATATATCCTAGACTGGCCTTGGATTCACTATGAAGTGGAAGACAATTTTCAACTCTTACCACTGAGTCCTTTTTGCTGTGATTACAGGCATGTACTTTTACTCAAGTATTTTTTAATAGTTTTATAATGTGTGAAATAATATTGGAAATATTTTATTATATTATGGTATATTATGTTTTGTATACTCTATGTTGTATACTGTTACTACAGATTATGTAATATATTATGATTTATATGTCATATATTATATATGTACATGTGTATATATATATGTGTCTGTGTGTGTAATGTATATATAATTATAATTAGTTGATATAGCGTCTCATTCTAGCACTTTCTATCTGGAACTTGCTATATGTGAGGCTGACCTCACACATGCAGAGGTCCTTATGATTCAAATTCATTAGAGCTGAGAACAGGGGTGTATGTCCCCATACCTGCGAAGTAATGTCATAAAGATACTGTCTTAAAGATATAAAGTGGAAAGCATTATAGGAAGCTACCCAACATCTATTTCTGGTCTTCATAAGCTCCTAGAGGTGTAAAGGCACATGAACTCAAACATATATCATATACACACCACCAACACCATCACTATCATCACACAAGTTACCCAACTACTGACTTTATTGTAGGAATTTTTCCTTCTCCTTTGGATACATAACAGATCACTATTTCTAGATTCTTCTGGCCTATAAAGCAATCTATTTAATGTAAAACAAAGAAGAACATTGTGCTAGTATATCTTACTAAGTTTGTATAATACTTCAAAAATACTCAAAATCAATGATGCTTTTCTATTTTATTGTTAAAGGCACAGAAAACAGGAATGTATTTTTGTTTTCAGACAATGAAAGCTTTTGTTTTGTTACAAATTACTGCTGACTGGCTGAGGAGAAAGGACTTCAAAATCACCTTTTCACTACTGCTAATCACCTTTTGAAGTAAATGTCAGTTAGGATGATAATTATTAAACCACTTTCATTAATTGGTCAAAGTAAGGGACATTTCTTTCACCAAAGACAATTAAAATTATACCTTCTTAAAAGCTGTCTACAGATTAGTTTCCTTAAGGAAACACCTACTTGTGACTTGTGATTATCTTGCAGAACACATTATTAGAACCTGCAAACATTAAAGAGTAGGAAGTTTTCTGTTTCTTCAAGGTATTTTTTACATTGAATGAAATTAACAAGAAGCATAACGCTCAAGCTCTAATATCTTTAAAGTTTCTGCTGAGAATCATTTTGATCAACGTGACTTTGTATGTGACCTGAGCCTTTTCCTTTGCAGCTTTTCTTTTAATACCCTTTATTAATTATGGATATTTAGTGTTTTAACCATAATATAATGCAGAATGTTTCTTTTCTGATCCTACTTATTTTATTTTCTACAGGCTTCCTGTACTGAAATGGGTATCTCCTTCTTTATATTTGAGAAATTATCTCCTATGACTTTCTTGAAAATATTATCTATGCCTTTGTGCGACAGGGCAAAACAGCGCAAAGGTTCCTGCATTTTGGACTTATGCTTGAAGCCTTTTTAAGTTTGACTAGAATTTGATCGCCTTGATAGAAAGTCCTTTGGAAAAGGACTAATCTAGGAACCTGAGGTAAAGATGTCCCAGCTAATTTATGTCAGCTTCTGTTAAACTGCCTGCTCCTGCAAAACCTCTCCCTCCAGCTAGCTACAATGGTTTTGCTAATCTGCTTGCTTTCTTTTTTTCCTTTTTTCCATCTTTATTAACTTGGGAATTTCTTATTTACATTTCGATTGTTATTCCCTTTCCCAGTTTCTGGGCCAACATCCCCCTAACCCCTCCCCCTCCCCTTCTATATCAATGTTGCCCTCCCCATCCTCCCCCCATTACTGCCCTCCCATCAACAATCACGTTCACTGGGGGTTCAGTCTTGGCAGGACCAAGGGCTTCCCCTTCCACTGGTGCTCTTACTAGGATATTCATTGCTATGCAGTTGGAGTCCAGGGTCAGTCCATGTATAGTCTTTGGGTAGTGGCTTAGTCCCTGGAAGCTCTGGTTGTTTGGCATTGTTGTTCATATGGGGTCTCAAGCACCTTCAAGCTCTTTCAGTCCTTTCTATGATTCCTTCAACGAGGGTCCCGTTCTCAGTTCAGTGGTTTGCTGCTGGCATTCGCCTATGTATTTGCTGTATTCTGGCTGATCTCTCAGGAGAGATCTACATCCAGTTCCTGCTGGCCTGCACTTCTTTGCTTCATCCATCTTATCTAGTTTGGTGGCTGTATATGTATGTGCCACATGTGGGGCAGGCACTGAATGGGTGTTCCTTCTGCCTCTGTTCTAAACTTTGCCTCCCTATTTCCTCCCAAGGGTATTCTTTTTCCCCTTTTAAAGAAGGAGTGAAGCATTTGTATTTTGATCATCTGTCTTGAGTTTCATGTGTTCTAGGCATCTAGGGTAATTCAAGCATTTGGGCTAATAGCCACTTATCAATGAGTGCATACCATGTGTGTTTTTCTGTGATTGGGTTACCTTACTCAGGATGATATTTTCCAGTTCCATCCATTTGCCTACGAACTTCATAAAGTCATTGTTTTTGATAGCTGAGTAATATTCCATTGTTTAGATGTACCACATTTTCTGTATGCATTCCTCTGTTGAAGGTCATCAGGGTTCTTTCCAGCTTCTGGCTATTATAAATAAGGCAGCTATGAACATAGTGGAGCATGTGGCTTTGTTATATGCTGAATGGCTGAGAAACACCTAAAGAAATGTTCAACATGTTTAGTTATAAGGGAAATACAAATCAAAACAACCCTGAGATTTCACCTCATGCCAGTGAGAATGGCTAAGATCAAAAACTCAGGTGACAGCAAATGCTGGGGAGGATGTAGAGAAAGAGGAACACTCCTCCATTGTTGGTGGGATTGCAGATTGGTACAACCATTCTGGAAATCAGTCTGTAGGGTCCTCAGAAAATTGGATATTGAACTACCTGAGGACCTAGCTATACCTCTCTTGGGCATATCTGCTTGCTTTCTTAAAAGCTTCCCCTTCAGCTGGTGAGATAGCAGGATGTGGTTTTTGCCTTTAAAATTTCTTCCTCTAAACACTCAGTGCTGTATTTTGGTCCTAAATACCTGAGTTGGAGTTGGGTAAAATAAGACTTTTAATTGGCTATAGTCTGTATCTGAGTGGTGGGCTTCCTATAACATCTGGCCTAGAATTCTTTTCCTTTGTTCCCAATTTCCAAGTCTGAACTTTTCATAAAGCCCCACAAATCTGTCCTGTTTCATTCATATGCTTTAAAAATTGTCATTGACTATAATTAAATGATCTAAATTCTTTTACATTATTCTCAAGCCCTGATAAACTGTCCTTTCAAGGCTTGATTTTATTGGATGAAATTTTATGCTGAAATTTTTACTTGGCTTATTATTTTTTCATTTCTAATTTCATTTCAGTTTGTATTTTCTTTGATATTTTTGTCTCTTGTTGAACTCTGAAGGATTCATAACCTAAAAGCCTCAGGTGGGCTGAGAAACTCCTGAAAGGAGAGTTAACTTAGCTGATAATACTGTGTGGGCTGTTAGGATCCAGGCTTAGCATAAGAACTTCTTCTGTCTACTACTTTGAGACTGCAGGGCAATTGATCATCAGATGGAATCTCCCATCCCCAAATTCTCCCTTTCATTCCTATAAAACATCAAACCCCCTATCCTACATGAGCACAGACTACCCTCCTCCTGACAGACTAGGGTCCTTCATTGTTCTGACTAAAGACAATCTGCTTCTGGAGATGAATGTATCCTTTATTTTATTTTCATGTTTTCCTCCACTTGTCTGAATCTTACAAAGTTCATTTTCTTTTTTTTTTTTTTTTTTTTTTTTTTTTTTTTTTGGTTCTTTTTTTCGGAGCTGGGGACCGAACCCCGGGCCTTGCGCTTCCTAGGTAAGCGCTCTACCACTGAGCTAAATCCCCAGCCCCTACAAAGTTCATTTTCATATCGAGAATTGGCTTTTCTATACCATTAAGCTGCTGGTATTTTCTGAGAATTCAATACAGCTATTAATTGTATCCTCTTTGAACATATTCACATGCTACTTTACATGTCCTCTTTGTGATGCAAGATGTGCAGGATCTTTGTTGTATTTATGATTATTCCTTTGATTTCTTTTTTCTAAAATCTCAGCTACATCATTGGTGTTAGCAGAAGTTATTAAATAAGAACGTACATTTTTGGAAGACACATCTTGCTTTGACTTTTCATATTACTTCAATTGACCTAGCAGATATCAAGATATAATTTAAAAAACAATGTCTCCAACTCTGACTAGACTAGCAGACTATTAAAACAATGTGTCTCGAAGAAATCAGAAATTCTCCTGGAATTTCTTACTGAGAGAAGAAAAAGTGCCTACCAAGAGAGAGAACTTGTCTCATACAAAGAGATTCCACATAGTTCTAACAATGTGTAAGGCCATCTTGCAGGATGAGACTGGAGCCTAGAAAATGTGGGTAGGAATATAACTTGACTGAAACTGCGTAGATATTTATATTATTGGTCCTTTATTTAAATTATAATCTCACTTCAGAATCCCTATGGACTTTGCAGTGTAGGTGGACTTCTCTGGCCCTCTTTGTACCACGAAACATTGAATAAATTTCCTTTTTCTGCTTTCCACCATTAGTTTGGTTTCTTTTAATAGCTTATTGAGGATGAGTGACAACTCCATAATATTATTAGTTGTTTTACATTGGAATTTGCCCTTTTTGAGTTAGATAACACTTTCTGGTATACTTAAGTTTCTCATGAAAGTTGTGTGTCACTTTTTCTTGTCATCTATCCTCAATAAGGCAATTAAAAGAGCCAAGCTGAATGTATTTCGTATGCTTTTACTTTGAATTCTTTCCCTTTGTTCTATCCTATTCTGCTTTGTTTATTTTTATCTTATTGTATGATTGTCCCTTAGTTGAGTCTCTGTTTACTAATGTGAGACAAAAAAGGTATGGAATCTTATGGGCGGGAAGATGGGAAGGATCTCAGAGAGGTTGGAAAAGGGATAACAATAATCAGAATATATGTTTGGAAAATAATCTACTTTTGTTGAAAAAAGAATTATAAAACCCCACAATGTTCAATTTTAAAAAGTACGAAGCAGAGGCTGAAGTGGTGGCTCAAAGGTTAAAAGGAATGGCTGCCCTTCTAGAGGACCTAGGTTTGATCCCCAACATCCGCACAACTCACAACTGACTTTAACTGCAGTTGCAGGGTGTCCAGTATCCTCTTATGGCCTCTATAAGCACTAGGCACTCACCAGGTACACAGACATACACGCAGGCAAAAGAGCCACATGCATAATCAAAACTAATAAAGGAGAAAACAGAAAAACGGTGAATTATTTAGTGAGGACACATTGGGAAGGGGAATAAAAAAAAATACAAACTCCTCATGTAGTACTGAAGTGAGATTCAAGTTTAAATAGAGATGGTGAAGAATATTCACATCCAAGCAGTCCAGTGTCAAATTGTGCTCCCCACCTTTTAACCACACCCTTTTTTGTATGTGTGTACTTATCATTGCCTGTTCTATGTATGTCCCAATCCTCTATTACTTACCCAACAACTTAATAATACTAATCACTCATCTCACTGTAATTTTTGCTTTCTTTCTCTTGAATATTTTACATTTAACTACAATAACTATTTTTTGAGACCACAATGTATTATTGGTATGCTTTCATTCTCTAAAACTGGAAAAAGTGGCTGTTTTGTAGCAAAATGCTATTATTTATTTCAGCTATGAAATTTTAAAAATCAGATATTTTATTTATTTACATTTCAAATGTTATCCCTTTTCCAAGTTTCTGCTCTAGAAATTCCCTATCCAATCCCCCTCTCCCTGCTTCTATGAAGACACTCCCCCACACACCCAAACACTCCTGCTTCCCTGTCATGGCACCTCCCTACACTGGGGCATCTAACCGTCATAGTACCAAGTACCTGTCCTCTCACTGATGCCCAACAAGGCCATCCTCTGCTACATATGCAGCTGGAGCCATGGGTCACCCCATGTGTACTCTTTGGTTGGTGTTTTAGTCCCTGGGAGCTCTGGTGTGTCTGGTTGGTTGATATTGTTGTTCTTCCTTTGGGATTGCAAACCCCTTCATCTCCTTCAGTCCTTTCTCTAACTCCTCCATTGGGGTATCCATGCTCAATCCAATGGTTGGCTGCATGCATCTGCCACTGTATTTTTCAGGATCTGGCAAAACCTCTCAAGAAAGAGCTATATCAGTCTCCTGTCAGCAAGCACTTCTTGGCATCCACAATAGTGTCTGGTTTTGCTGTCTGTATATGGGATGGATCCCCAGGTGGGGCTGGCTCTGGATGGCCTTTCCTTAAGTCTCTGCTCCATACTTTGTTTCTGTATTTCCTTTATACAGGAGCAATTCTGGGTTAAAAATTTGGAGATAAGTGAGTGGTCTTCCAACCAGGAACCATGCCTAACCACTGGATATGGTCTCTATAGGTTTGCCCTTCCCTTTCTTGGGCATTTCGGCTAATGTCATCCCCACTGGGCGCTGCGAGCTTACTGCTTTCCTAGCATCTGGAACTTGTTGGTAGCTTCCCTCAGTTCCCCATCCCCCATTGCTACACACCTCTTTCAAATTCCTGACCCTCTGTATAGCATTCCAGTCTCCTCCCATACCTGATCCTGCCCCCCTTTTCCAACTTCCCATCCTCTCTTACTCCAAAGTCCCTCACACCCTCTATTTCCCACAGGTATTTTGTTCCCCCTTCTAAGAAAGTTTGAAGCATCTACACTTTGGTCTTCTTTCTTCTTGAGATTCATATGGTCTATGAACTATATCTTGGGTATTCCAAGCTTTGGTGCTAATATTCATTTATCAGTGAGTACATACCATGTGTTTTCTTTTTTGACTGAGCTATCTCACTTAGGATGACATTTTCCAGTTCCATCATTTGTCTAAGAATTTCATGTAGTTATTGTTCTTAATAACTGAGTAGTACTCCATTATGTAAATGTACCACATTTTCTGTATCCATTCCTCTGTTGAAGGACATCTGGATTCTTTACAGTCACTGGCTATGATAAATAAGACTGCAATGAACATAGTGGAGCATGTTCCTTGTTATGTGTTACAGCATCTTTTTGGGTATATGCCCAGGAATGGTATAGCTGGGTTCCCAGGTAATACGATATCCAATTTTTCTGAGGAAACACTAGACTGATTTCCAGAGTAGTTATGACAGCTTGCAATCTCATCAAAAATAGAGGAGTGTTCCTCTTTCTCCACATCCTCACCAGCATCTATTCTCACCTGAGTTTTTGATCTTAGCCATTCTCACTGGTGTGAGGTGAAATCTCAGGGTTGTTTTGATTTGCATTTCCCTTATGACTAAAGATGTTGAACATTTATTTAGGTGTTTCTCAGCAATTCGGCATTCCTCGGCTGTGAATTGTTTGTTTAGCTCTGAACCCCATTTTTTAATAGGGTTATTTGTCTCCCTGCGATTTAACTTCTTGAGTTCTTTGTATATTTTAGATATAAGGCCTCTATCTGTTGTAGGATTGGTAAAGATCTTTTCCCAATCTGTTGGTTGCCATTTTGTCCTAACCACAATGTCCTTTGCCTTACAGAAGCTTTGCAGTTTTATGAGATCCCATTTGTCGATTCTTGATCCTAGAGCATAAGATATTGGTGTTTTGTTCAGGAAATTTTTTCCAGTGCCCATGTGTTCCAGATGCTTCCCTAGTTTTTCTTCTATTAGTTTGAGTGTGTCTGGTTTGATGTGGAGGTCCTTGATCCACTTGGACTTAAGCATTGTACAGGGTGATAAGCATGGATCGATCTGCATTCTTCTACATTTTGACCTCCAGTTGAACCAGCACCATTTGCTGAAAATGCTATCTTTTTTCCATTTGATGGTTTTGGCTCCTTTGTCAAAAATCAAGTGCCCATAGGTGTGTGGGTTCATTTCTGGGTCTTCAATTCTGTTCCCTTGGTCTATCTGTCTCTGTACCAATACCATACAGTTTTTATCACTATTGCTCTGTAATACTGCTTGAGTTCAAGGAGAGTGATTCCCCCTGAAGTACTTTTATTGTTGAGGATAGTTTTAGCTATCCTGGGTTTTTTGTTATTCCAGATGAATTTGCAAATTGTTCTGTCTACTCTTTGAAGAATTGGATTGGTATTTTGATGGGGATTGCATTGAATCTGTAGATCGCTTTTGGTAAAATGGCCATTTTTACTATATTGATCCTGCCAATCCATGAGCATGGGAGATCTTTCCATCTTCTGAGGTCTTCTTCAATTTCTTTCTTCAGAGTTTGGAAGTTGTTATTGAATAAATCTCTTACTTGCTTGGTTAAAGTCACACCGAGGTACTTTATATTATTTGGGTCTATTATGAAGGGTGTTGTTTCCCTAATTTCTTTCTCAGCTTGTTTCTCTTTTGTGTAGAGGAAGCCTAGTGATTTATTTGAGTTAATTTTATACCCAGCCACTTTGCTGAAGTTGTTTATCACCTTTAGTAGTTCTCCAGTGGAACTTTTGGGATCACTTAAATATACTATCATATCATCTTCAAATAGTGATATTTTGACTTCTTCTTTTCCGATCTGTATCCCCTTGACCTCCTTTTGTTGTCTGATTACTCTGGCTAGAACTTCAAGAACTATATTGAATAAGTAGGGAGAGAGTGAGCAGCCTTGTCTAGTCCCTGATTTTAGTGGGATTGCTTCAAGTTTCTCTCCATTTGATTTAATGTTAGCAACTGGTTTGCTGTATATGGCTTTTACTATGTTTAGGTATGGGCCTTGAATTCCTATTCTTTCCAGGCCTTTTATCATGAAGGGGTGTTGAATTTTGTCAAATGTTTTCTCAGCATCTAAGGAAATGATCATGTGGTTTTGTTCTTTCAGTTTGTTTATATAATGGATCACGTTGATGGTTTTCCATATATTAAACCATCCCTGCATGCCTGGGATGAAGCCGACATGATCATGTTGGATGATTGTTTTGATGTGCTCTTGGATTCGGTTTGCCAGAATTTTATTGAGTATTTTTGCGTTGATATTCATAAGGGAAATTGTTCTGAAGTTCTCTTTCTTTGTTGGGTTTTTGTGTGGTTTAGGTATAAGAGTAATTTTGGCTTCATAGAAGGAATTCGTTAGTGCTCCATCTGTTTCAATTTTGTGGAATATTTTGGATAATATTGGTATGAGGTCTTCTATGAAGGTCTGACAGAATTGTGCACTAAACCTGTCTGGACCTGGGCTCTTTTTGGTTGGGAGACCTTTAATGACTGCTTCTATATCCTTAGGAGTTATGGAGTTGCTTAACTGGTTTATCTGTTCCTGATTTAACTTCGGTACCTGGTATCTCTCTAGGAAATTGTCCATTTCCTGCAGATTTTCAAGTTTTGTTGAATATAGGCTTTTGTAGTAGGATCTGATGATTTTTTTGAATTTCCTCTGAATCTGTAGTTATGTCTCTCTTTTCATTTCTGATTTTGTTAATTTGGACGCACTCTCTGTGTCCTCTCGTTAGTCTGGCTAAGGGTTTATCTATCTTGTTGATTTTCTCAAAGAACCAACTTTTGGTTCTGTTGATTCTTTCTATGGTCCTTTTTGTTTCTACTTGGTTGATTTCAGCTCTGAGTTTGATTATTTCCTGCCTTCTACTCCTCCTGGGTGTATTTGCTTCTTTTTGTTCTAGAGATTTTAGGTGTGCTGTCAAGCTGCTGACATATGCTTTTCCTATTTCTTTCTGCAGGCACTCAGCTCTATGAGTTTTCCTCCTAGCACAGCTTTCATTGTGTCCCATAAGTTTGGGTATGTTGTACCTTCATTTTCATTAAATTCTAAAAAGTCTTTAATTTCTTTCTTTATTTCTTCCTTGACCAGGTTATCATTGAGTAGAGCATTCTTCAATTTCCACGTACGTTTGGGCATTCTTCCCTTATTGTTATTGAAGACCAGTTTTAGGCCGTGGTGTTCCGATAGCACGCATGGGATTATTTCTCCCTGGGATCATTTCTACCTTTCTGTACCTGTTGAGGCCCGTTTTTTGACCAATTATATGGTCAATTGTTGAGAAAGTACCATGAGGAGCTGAGAAGAAGGTATATCCTTTTGCTTTAGGGTAGAATGTTCTATAAATATCTGTTAAGTCCATTTGGCTCATGACTTCTCTTAGTCTGTCTACATCTCTGTTTAATTTCTGTTTCCATGATCTGTCAATTGATGAGAGTGGGGTGTTGAAGTCTTCTACTATTATTGTGTGAGGTTCAATGTGTGTTTTGAGCTTTAGTAAGGTTTCTTTTACGTATGTAGGTGCCCTTCTATTTGCAGCATAGATATTTAGGATTGAGAGTTCATCTTGGTGGATTTTTCCTTTGATGAATATGAAGTGTCCTTCCTTATATTTTGATGACTTTTAGTTGAAAATTGATTTTATTTGATATTAGAATGGCTACTCCAGCTTGCTTCTTCTGACCATATGCTTGGAAAGTTGTTTTCCAGCCTTTCACTCTGAGGTAGTGTCTGTCTTTGTCTCTGAGGTGTGTTTCCTGTAGGCAGCAGAATGCAGGGTCCTCGTTGCATATACAGTTTGTTAATCTATGTCTTTTTATTGGGGAGTTGAGGCCATTGATGTTGAGAGATATTAACGAATAGTGATTATTGCTTCCCTTTATATTCATATTTGGATGTGAGGTTATGTTTGTGTGCTTTCATTCTCTTTGTTTTGTTGCCAAGACGATTAGTTTCTTGCTTCTTCTAGGGTATAGCTTGCCTCCTTATGTTGGGCTTTACCATTTATTATCCTTTCTAGTGCTGCATTTGTAGAAAGATATTGTGTAAATTTGTTTTTGTCATGGAATATCTTGGTTTCTCCATCTATGTTAATTGAGAGGTTTGCAGGATACAGTAACCTGGGCTGGCATTTGTGTTCTCTTAGGGTCTGTATGACATCTGTCCAGGATCTTCTGGCTTTCTCAGTCTCTAGTGAGAAGTCCGTTGTAATTCTGATAGGTATGCCCTTATATGTTACTTGACCTTTTTCCCTTACTGCTTTTAATATTCTTTCTTTATTTTGTGCATTTGGTGTTTTGACTATTATGTGACGGGAGGTGTTTCTTTTCTGGTCCAATCTATTTGGAGTTCTGTAGGCTTCTTGTATGCCTATAGGTATCTCTTTTTTAGGTTAGGGAAGTTTTCTTCTATGATTTTGTTGAAGATATTTACTGCTCCTTTGAGCTGGGAGTCTTCACTCTCTTCTATACCTATTATCCTTAGGTTTGATCTTCTCAATGAGTCCTGGATTTCCTCTATGTTTTGGACCAGTAGCTTTTTCCGCTTTACATTATCTTTGACAGCTGAGTCAACGATTTCTATGGAATCTTCTGCTCCTGAGATTCTCTCTTCCATCTCTTGTATTCTGTTGGTGAAGCTCGTATCTACAGCTCCTTGTCTCTTCTTTTGGTTTTCTATATCCAGGGATGTTTCTATGTGTTCTTTCTTGATTGCTTCTATTTCCATTTTTAATCCCTTCAACTGTTTGTTTGTGTTTTCCTGGAATTCTTTCAGGGATTTTTGGGATTCCTCTCTGTAGGCTTCTACTTGTTCTCTAAGGGAGTTCTTCATGTCTTTCTTGAAGTCCTCCAGCATCCTGATCAAATATGATTTTGAAACTAGATCTTGCTTTTCTGGTTTGTTTGGATATTCCGTGTTTGCTTTGGTGGGAGAATTGGGGTCCGATGATGCCATGTAGTCTTGGTTTCTGTTGCTTGGGTTCCTGTGCTTGCCTCTCGCCATCAGATTGTCTCTGGTGTTACTTTGTTCTGCTATTTCTGACAGTGGCTAGACTGTCCCTATAAGCCTGTTTGTCAGGAGTGCTGTAGACCTGTTTTCCTGCTTTCTTTCACCCAGTTATGGGCACAGAGTGTTCTGCTTTCGGGCGTGTAGTTTTTCCTATCTACAGGCCTTCAGCTGTTCCTGTGGGCCTGTGTCTGGTGTTCACCAGGCAGGTTACTTTCAGCAGAAAAGTTGGTCTTACCTGTGGTCCCGAGGTTCAAGTTTGCTTGTGGGGTGCTGCCTACGAGCTCTCCGGGGCGGCAGCAACCAGGAAGATCTGCGCCACCCTTTCCGGGAGCTTCCGTGCACCAGGGTTCCAGATGGCGTTTGGTATTTTCCTCTGGCGTCAGAGATGTGTGCAGAGTGCAGTCTCTTCTGGTTTCCCAGGCGTGTCTGCCTCTCTGTAGGTTTAGCTCTCCCTCCCATGGGATTTGGGTGCAGAGAACTGTTTATCTGGTCTGTCCCTTCAGGTTCCGGCGGTGTCTCAGGCGCAGGGGTCCTGCCGCTCCTGGGTCCTCCCTCACGGGAACCCAGAGGCCGTATACAGTTTCCTCTTGGGCCAGTCATGTGGGCAGGGGTGGGCAGTGTTGGTGGTCTCTTCCGCTCTGCAGCCTCAGGAGTGCCCAGCTGACCAGGCGGTGAGGTCTCTCTCCCATGGGGTTTGGGAGCAGAGAACTGCTGCGGGCCGGGATCTGCGGGTTTGAGAATATCTATTTATTTTGAGGTAGGTTCTTCTTATATAATTTTGGATTAGTTTCAAACTTGCTACATCCCTGCCTCTGCTTGATGAATGTTAGAATTATAGACCCGCTCTAACGTGGCTCTCTTAAATTTTATTCTCAATTGAAGAAAATAACATTTAGAATAAATTAATTTTTTCTTTTAAATTTAAGTTGCTTTTGTTTTCATGTGTATGGTTTGGGTACAGAAGTCAGAAAACAACTCACCTCACTGGATCTCGATTTTCCTAGTGCTATGACCCTTTCATATAGTTCCTAAAGTTATGGTGACCTCCATCAATAAAATTATTTTTGATTTTACTTCACAACTGTAATTTTCCTTTTGTTATGAATCATAATGTAAATGTCTCATATATAAGATATATAATACGTGACACCTGAAGAGGTTGTGACACACAGATTGAGGACCACTGACTTATTCTCTTTCTACCATGTGAGTTCTGAGGACTGAACTCATGTATTCAGACTTAGTCACATGTGCTTTTACTCTCTAAACCACCTTGCCATACTTTTATCCATTTTAAACCACAGGCATTAGACCTTTCCTATTCTGATCTACCTTATATAGACCTTACCTGTGAGTATTCCAAATTTTAATTATCCGGAAAACTAATATAATTATTTGAGATACTGGCTTATTTCAATATTTTCTGGCATTCTAACCAGAATAACATAACAAAAATGAGTCATACAAAATTGTATCTGAAGGCGAGCAAACTCATTTAGCTATTTTTCCTCCCAGGCACAAGCTGAACAGATATTCACATAGTAAACAACCTTCTGAATATTTAAGAAAATCTTAGTACTTTTGTTTAGTATATCAAATTAAATATCTTACTAAGGAAGACAAGAAGGAAAGAGATATTGCAGCACTCAATTTCAAATAGTCCAAAAAAAAGAGAGAATCAAATCCAGGTTTTAGATATAAACCTGGTGCTGGCCAATGGGTCATTGCTCTTGATATGAGAAAACAACAAAGTAAGCGAGTAAACTTCTAAGCCAGGTAGGTTGCAGAGGAGAAAGTAGAACTCTACTCAGTTGGTAGTAGGGTATGAAAAAATTCATGAGGCTTTGCCTGCCCTGTCTTTCTGAAACATCACATCCAGTAGAAGTAAAGATCCTGCATACAGCTTGGAGCTCACAAAGGAGCCTCGTCTTGGAGTGGGTATGGAAGACAAATGACCTCTTTCTGAGAATGCAGCCTCTATACTAGCACTAGTTTTGAGGCCAGAGGACTATCTTTACTACCTATCCCCCAATTCACTTCATGGCTATGAAGGGTGCTATGACCCTTTCATATAGTTCCTAAAGTTATGGTGACCTCCATCAATAAAATTATTTTTGATTTTACTTCACAACTGTAATTTTCCTTTTGTTATGAATCATAATGTAAATGTCTCATATATAAGATATATAATACGTGACACCTGAAGAGGTTGTGACACACAGATTGAGGACCACTGACTTATTCTCTTTCTACCATGTGAGTTCTGAGGACTGAACTCATGTATTCAGACTTAGTCACATGTGCTTTTACTCTCTAAACCACCTTGCCATACTTTTATCCATTTTAAACCACAGGCATTAGACCTTTCCTATTCTGATCTACCTTATATAGACCTTACCTGTGAGTATTCCAAATTTTAATTATCCGGAAAACTAATATAATTATTTGAGATACTGGCTTATTTCAATATTTTCTGGCATTCTAACCAGAATAACATAACAAAAATGAGTCATACAAAATTGTATCTGAAGGCGAGCAAACTCATTTAGCTATTTTTCCTCCCAGGCACAAGCTGAACAGATATTCACATAGTAAACAACCTTCTGAATATTTAAGAAAATCTTAGTACTTTTGTTTAGTATATCAAATTAAATATCTTACTAAGGAAGACAAGAAGGAAAGAGATATTGCAGCACTCAATTTCAAATAGTCCAAAAAAAAGAGAGAATCAAATCCAGGTTTTAGATATAAACCTGGTGCTGGCCAATGGGTCATTGCTCTTGATATGAGAAAACAACAAAGTAAGCGAGTAAACTTCTAAGCCAGGTAGGTTGCAGAGGAGAAAGTAGAACTCTACTCAGTTGGTAGTAGGGTATGAAAAAATTCATGAGGCTTTGCCTGCCCTGTCTTTCTGAAACATCACATCCAGTAGAAGTAAAGATCCTGCATACAGCTTGGAGCTCACAAAGGAGCCTCGTCTTGGAGTGGGTATGGAAGACAAATGACCTCTTTCTGAGAATGCAGCCTCTATACTAGCACTAGTTTTGAGGCCAGAGGACTATCTTTACTACCTATCCCCCAATTCACTTCATGGCTACTTTTTTTTTCTTTTTTTCGGAGCTGGGGACTGAACCCAGGGCTTTGCGGTTGCTAGGCAAGTGCTCTACCACTGAGCCAAATCCCCAACCCCTGATGGCTACTTCTTACAGAGACATTTTCTTTGCTCTAAGGAGATAATAACATGTTTCTGCATCAATTTATCCTTTCCTTGAACAGAAAATATGGCTTAGTCAGTAATAAAGTTTGCAAGACAAATTCTCTAAACATATAAATAACAATAAAATCATGCAAAATAAGTACAGTGGAATCATTAACAGTAAATCATGCTGGGAAAAATTAAGGTGTTTTTGAGAGGTTATGAAATTATCATATGAAGGAAATACTACAGATGATAAAATGTATAAGCTTCAATAAGGTGTTTAGTGGTGCAAGTACATGTATAAAAATTATCAAATAAGTTTTGATAAGATTAAAAAACCTTTTGTTAAAAACAAACTGAGATATAAATGCGGAGAATGAAAGATGAAAACGAGCCCCTTGAAATACCACAAAATGATTCTCGTCTCTATTAAATATATTTCTGACCATAAATAGAGGACAAATAGGGCTTGAATTAAACTGGCAGATTTTATCAGTTCATAATGCACCATAAATGTGCCTTGGAAAGAGAAATTTATAGCTGATTTTAAATAAGTATGTGGGCAAAAGAGAATATATGAGATTCAGTTTATAAAAGAGCAAGCAGGAGAAATATTATGAAACAGCTCTATAAGGATATCATCTTTTACTAATAAAAGTGATAATAAAATTTTGCAGTATATAGCATGGGCAGTAAATGCTTATTTTTATAAGCTTATTGTGTAGCTAGTGTAAGTGAATACATTATGTTCTGGAATAATGTTGATTATCCAAAGGTAGTTGTTAAGTTTTACTCAGACTGCACACTCATACTAGTGTACTTTGCAAGTGGAACAGATGCATATATAGCTAAGACCTCCATCTGCCTCTTTCTGATTCTTACAGTCTTTTCTGTGAGTTATAAAATAGGCTGCAAATATTATTTTAGTAGAGTAACATTCCCTCTGATATTCAGACAGATTTTATGTTATATATTATGTCTTAATATATAGTCAATATACCACAATCATAATATCAGATTATGATTTTATAGAAAAAATACACAATGTTTTTCCTACTCTATACTCTGAAGGAGAAATAAAAGACAAACAGAATGTCCTCTTTTTTGTGGATTGGGTACCATTGATATTATTAAGAAATGCTACTGTGGTAGGTATATTTCCTCCATGTAAAATCATGTTTGTAGGGTTGTGGGTCCCCATGTGGGGCAGTGAGAGGTAGCCTGTTCCATCGTTGAGCTAAAGGCTTTAAAACCCCAGAGACCCTGAAGGGACAGTAGGAGCTTCGCCTGCTACTGGGCACCAGTTTCCAGCACAGGGCAGGGCCACTTGGGGAAACAGGATGCAGGGAGTTTAACCATGTTTATCCCATGTCACGGGTGGGGGGGCTAGGTGGGGGTGCGTGAGGGTAGGGGATTGTTGAACTGTAGGGAAGAAGGCACCTCTTGGTGGGGAAGCCTGGTATCTCTGAAGCTGGTTCAGGGGACCAACAGCATTCAACAAGACTGGAGCACTCTGGTTTTCAGACTCTTGGACATTCAGTCGCCACTGAGAACCATTGGAAGGGCTGAGTACAGAGTTTGGGCCCAAGGGCTGTGTGTCTTGCCTAGGGCAGGGCGGGGAGGGGAGCTCAGGCTAGTCCCATGGTGAGAGTCTTTGGCTTGACTGTAACCAGACTTGGTGGTGATTGTGACTAAAGTACAGAGAGGCTGTCTGCAGGAGACTAGACTGCAGCTCTCTTAGGCAAAGGCCTTCTCCATGGCTCCCCATGGCAGATCTCAATGAAGAGAGACAATCATTATTCTTTTTTTTTTCTTTTTTTTTCATCCTCCTCCACCCTCCCCTTCCTTATGGGTGTTCCCCTCCCAACCCTCCCCCCATTGCCGCCCTCCCCCCACCAGTCTAGTTCGACAGTCATTATTCTAAGGCATTTATTGTCATGGCAGAAAGTAGATACTTAAAACCATACCCCACTTCTCAGGTTGGGCCTGAGATTACATACCTTTACAGTGAGGAATATATGGGAAGGGAAGTTTATTGGCTATGTCCTACAGGCCTCTGTATACCTTGTTGTAATGGAGATCTGTCTTGAGCCTACATGACCACAAGTCATGTCTCTTTTCCTATTGTCTTGGTTTGAGATGTTAGGGATGCCTTATCTACATGTAGAAGGTCTTGGGGCATTGCCCTTAAGTGACTGGTGGCCATAAATCTATTGGGGGCTGTGGCTAGTGACAGAGGCCTGGTGCCAGGGAGCAGGTAAAGCTTCTGTTATCCATTCAGAGTTACCAGAGCTTCAAAGCCTTTAGCTCAACTGAGGAGCAGTCTCTCACTACCCCACAAATGTTATTTTTTTTCATTAAAAAGAAAAAGAACCTAAAGCTGGAGTGATACCTAGCAATCACAAGGTGACTCAAAATATCACTAAATCCAGTCCCAGAGAATCTCATACCCTCTTTTGTCCTCTGTGGTTACTGATTGCATATAGTATATGGACATGCATGCAGACAAAACACTTATATACAGAAAAAAAACAAAATTAAGGAAAATATCTTTAAAAAATAAGAAAAATTTAAAGTAAGAAAATATAAGAAAACCTATACTATTGAAAGGAAAGCATGTGTTATGTCGGAAATTAAGCTTTACTGTCCCAAGGCACAAAAGCATGACTTTATATACAGGAAACATAAAGGTAAATAAGCAAAGCAATTTCCTGCTTTTCATAGAAAAATATGATTTATTAGCTAAAACCTTTGTGGGATAAAGCTTTTACATAGCTTTTTTAAATTTCTCTGTAAATGTCAAAATGTAGCACATTTCTTTACATATGCTTATCAAAATTATTAGTTCACGGTCCTCCCCTAATTACTTCTTTTTGTTTTTCAACGAATCAATTACTTAGCTGTTAAAAATGACATCATGAGATATTCAGAGAAATGAATCTAGTGCATGACAATAGACAAAAATCATCTTGAACAAAGTAACCCATAGCCCCCCAAACATAGTATACATTCACTTACAATTGCATATTAGCTATTAATTAAATGATAATCAAGCTACAATCCTTAGACTCACAGAAGTAGAGAGGCCTAGGGAGACTGCATGGATCTCCCTGGAAGGGGGAAATAGAACAGAATTTGTAGGCAAACTGGTTTGAGATATTTACAGGAATGGAGGATAAGTTGGGGGGAAAGGGTGGAAGGAAAGAGACAGGGTGATGTCAAAGCCTACTGCAGTGGAAACTTCCTGGAATCTATTAAGGTGATCCTAATGAGGACTCTTAGTAATGGGCAATACTAAGTCTCAGCTGGACATCTCTTGTAGCCAGGCAAAGTTTCCAGTGGTGGGACTAGGGTACATTCATCTATGTTGTTAGCCAAGTGGTCCCATGAAAATCTCTAAACAACCCAGGCTGATGCTAAGACAAATGGTTGTTCCTGACAGTAGGCTTCCATTGCTGAGGAAAATACCACATAACAGATTGAACGTGCAAAAGTCAAGCCTAAATGGAATCTTCAGACCTATATTCTTGTCTTTGGTGTGGAAGGGTACTCTGAGGCTACAACAAGAGAAGCATGGAACCAAACTAGCCACAAAACCTTTGATTTACAATCTGTTCTGTCTGCAAAATATGTGAGGGCAATTGTGGCACAGAACTTGTGGGAATAGGCAACTACTGTATGATTTGACATATGTTAAACTGCATAATAACCCAGAGCCAGAGACGAGAGAATCCACAGAACTAGTATAAAACCAAACACTGCTGGTGTTAAAAAAAAAAGAAGAGTATCAATAAAATGACTACTTATGATATGCTGCTAGAAACACAGATCAATGCCTTATTTAATCATCCGAGTCATCAGAGAGGCTTTCTCCTACAGTAGGTTGGAACACATGTAGAGATCCACATACAGAGAGAGAGTCTAAATGGGATGTCACCATCATTTCCTGTTGGGATGTCATGTCCAACTTCTGTATGATTTTTTTTGCTTCATCTTAATTATATTTTATTTTGTAATGTTAGGCTTTTATGTCTTACTAGTCCATCTCTTAGTAGTCTGGGAGACAGAAAGGGAGTGGAGAGGAACTGAGGTGAGTAGAGGAATGGGAAACTATAATCACGACATATCGTATAAGAAAAAAAATGATTTTCAATAAAAGGAAAAATGGAAAACTAAAGAAAGGAGAGATGACGTTTATGTCTTGGAATGCCAGTTGACAACAAAGAAAAATGCTTATAGAAATAGTTAACAGGACCATATGTAAAGTGTTACATGGGAATTGAGTAACAAAGAAGAGTAGTCATTAAGTCTGATAAAATCAATTTGTATTTACAAAGATGGTAAACAATTCCCACAGAGAGAACACCATGCAGAAACATTATGAATACAAACTTCTTTTTCCCACGTCTGAACTGATGGTAATTGTTGGACTTTAGAAGTATTCAGAGCTCATGAATGAATACTAGAGAGGACCCAAATATGATTCCTAGAACCCATACCAGTTGGTTGACAATCTTCTGTAACTCTAGCTATAGGTATTCCAATGCCACTGGATTGCATAGGCACACATATATGTATGTTCTCTCTCTCTCTCTCTCTCTCTCTCTCTCTCTCTCTCTCTCTCTCTCTCTCTCTCTCTTCCCCCCTCTCTCATATATACCACCACAAAATTAGTTTCTACATGAAATAAATCTTAAAAAATAAAGAAAAATTTAAAGGGTGGTATGTGACAAATTTCAATGCTCTTTTTGTTTGTTTCTTATACAAGATAATTTAAACATCTTTAGAGTTTTTGCAATATTTTGAGTATTTGCAAATCACCTTTGGCATCAGATTGGAAAAATATCTTAAGGGAAGACTGGAGGCCAGATAAATGGAGTTAAGCATTCCAGTGTCAGTTAAGAATAGGGATTGGCAATTTTAGTTAGGATATAATTTCTTACAAAGCTGTATTTGTCAAGAAGAAATGAGAATATTCAGCCATCCAAAATTTGCATTCAGATTCTCTGTTGGCCAAAATTGTTATGAAAAGTCATGAATAATGAGATTGAAAGATCACAGTTTGAATAATAATTGTCAACCCCAACAGAAAATAATAAAATCAGGGATAGACAACTCTCACATGACCAAATGAAACATTCAGTATTGATGACATAATTCTAGTTCATTTTCATACCATTCTGTTAACTGATCTTCGACAGTGGGAGGAGATAATCATACTTTAGACAAGAATTAAAAATGGTTTACAGAGTATAGTTTAGTGGGTTAAGCATCAATATATTACTACCTGTAATTAGGGCAATTCACCGAAGGAGAATAAAGATGTCTCCATTTTGGACATAGACTTTTTAATTTAAAGTAAGTTTCTTTAATTGTAGTATCCTGGCAATTATACATAGCATATGAACAAGAGCGTTACAGATTGTCTTACATACAGTTCTGGGAAGTTACCATGAGTCATGGTGCACCTAATTTCTAGTTATGCATCAATCTTATGAAAATGAAGACCTTAGAAATAACAGCAAGCCTGGTTGACCAAAATTGGTTCTTGGTCAAAGGTTCTGGTCACAGAATAAGGTTGTAAGTCTGTGTTGTTAGGTTATAGCATTCTGAAGGAGGCAATTTTGGGTTTCAGGATCATGCTTGTGAAAATTACCTAATTCTGGCAATGCTCCATTGTTTGATTTAATCCATCTCTGTCTTTGTCTCTCTGTTCCTGCATCTCTTTGACTCTATGTTTCTGTTTCTCTCTTTCTATCTCTCTTCATATGATGCTTGTATATTTTCTGTTTGGGGTACGTGTGTGTGTGTGTGTGTGTGTGTGTGTGTGTGTGTGTGTGTGTGTGCGTGTGTATAGGCAAGAGAATGACTCCGGTGTCTTCCTTTATTTTTTCTACCCCTTAGTCCCTTTAGGTAGACTATTGGCAAATCCAGATCATCCCTTTTTCTGTCTCTTAGATTATTACAGAAAAGCTCGATATATGAAAATAAAGATGAGAATTCTTTGAATTGACCACAGATGAATAATAAAGGATGAATGAAGATACCTCACCAAGACCAAAGAAAAGGCTCATTTTTCTCTGTGCCAGTTTTGTATTATTCTCATTAGTTTGTTCAGCTTAATTTTCTCTTTTAGAAATTAAGAAAAGGTGGTATTCAGAATTTTTCTATTTCAGTTTTTATTCTGTTTCCAGTACTACTCATGGCCATCTAAAATAGAAACTTCAGAGTTAAAACTGAACAGGCATTATAGTATGAGAGAATTTGTGTTCATCATTGTTACAAGATGTACTGTTTCTCAAACCTGGATAGTGCTATTCAGCTCTGATTCCTGAAAGCAGGTCTTTTCTGTTTGGCCCATTCACATCAGATTTTCTCTTTCTCGTAGGTCAGTTAACAAATGGAATTTCTTAACAGGTAATTTGTCTGATACCATGGACAATCTTATGTAAGTTTACCTTTACAAACTCATTCCTTTTTATTATTGCTTATATAAAAACTCTTCTATTCATTATTCTATGTAAATGTACTGAATGTCATGTATGTGCTGGGTGGTCTTTGAATAAATAATATAGTAAATAATAAGTCTTAAAATTAGTATCTTCCCAGAATTTACATTCTAAAAAGAAAACAAAAAAAATCACTTAGGTAAATGATTGAATCTAAAGAACCTTCTATAGCTCAAGGCATGTAAGTAAAGGATGTAAGAAGCAGTCAAAATTAAATATAGCAAATAAAGACGATAAAGAAGGGCAGCATTACTAATTTTGGTAAAAATAGTCAGGAAAACTGATTAGAGAGCATAATTAGATATGACTCAAGTAAGAAGTGAGAGATGTATCTCTGTAACCTCCTGAGAGGAGAGAGAGTCTAGGACTGCAAATGAATTCCTTATTAGGAGGAAATGTTTGGCATCTTCAAATAGTGACTAAAATACAGTGATTAGTGAGCAAAGCAAAACAAAAACAAAAACAAAAACAAACAAACAAAAAAAACAAGTCAAGAAATAAGCTTAAGTGTAATTTTTCCTAATATAAAACAATCATTTTTATCATTTCCAGAATCTCATTTCAGTATCCCATTAAACTCCCCTCTCATAACTTCCCTACCTTTTATATTTCATCCTTTCTTGCTATGGACTATGATGTTTATTCCCTTATCCATTACTTTATTGAAGCATGGATACCCAACATGAAAATATTTCAGTGGGAGTCTTGGGAGGTAATTAGTTTTACACAAGCTTATAAAGGTAACAATCTCATGATGGAATTAGCACAACAGTAAGAATATGAAGAATTCAGAGTTTTCAGCCTTATGGTGATATATAAGATGATACAAGTCTGTAAACCAGAAAGGGGTCACTGAGGAGACAGACAGGAAATCTGGGGATAACTAGATCTTAGATTCCTGACTTCCAGAAGTATGAGAAATATGTCTGTTTTTAAGCTGCATGGTGTAGGATATTTTATTAAACAAACAGTCTAAACTAAGGCATGTATTTTCTAGTCCTTACCATATAGATAGTTATAATAATAATCATGCCACTCCTCACTCAGCATGCCTAGGCTTCCCTTTTCTGTCTATATAAAGAAACAGAGGGCTGGAGAGATGGTTCAGTGGCTAAAAAAAAACTTGGTTCTTTTGCAGAGGACCTGGTTTCTTTCCCAGATCCCATGTAGTAGCTTACAGCCTCCATAGTTCCATTTTCAGTGTATCTGATGTTCTATTCTTGCCTATACAGATGCTGCATATATGTGGTGCACCTATGTAGATTTGTGTATTTTAAATAAAATGAATAAATAATCTAAAAAATAAAGAGCAAATATATTTGTATTTGTTAAAAGAATTTATGTGTCATTTAATGATACTGCTTTTTTATGTTTGTCTGTAAATTGTGTATGATAAAGATGTAGAAGAGTGTTAGGAATAATTTGAAGTGTTATATACTATGTATAAAATAACCAGTATCTCTAACAATGAATACAGCATTAATTATGAACATATACTTTTAGTAACTATATTTACAAAGAATGTGGTCAAATTACCATTACCTGGTGAGACAGAGTGGCAGCAGTTTGGTCAGTTCAGTGGTTAGCCTCTCTGTGTTCACTATGGAATCTCCCTAAAAACTTGTAAGACACAATTTTTATATTATTCACTTTTTGAACTAGGCTCTCTCATTCTGTAGCCAATACTGACCTGGAATTCACTATGCAACCCAGATTTTAACATTTTACATGTTAGCCATTTAGTTAAGCTTAAAAATAACAAATAGTTTTTAAGTCGTAAAAAAACCCCTAGTGATTCTAATATCTTTAATAGAACATAAAATGAAAATAGACTTGAAAAACCAGTAATCTGAATCTAGGAAATCTCAATTCCTCATTGACATGAGCCAAGTAGAAGGTGGACTGAAATAGCTTCTGTTGATGCCCACACTGACAAGGCACCGAGAATCAGGCATAAGCCTGCAGGATTAAAAAACACACACACTCTGGTTATTCCTGTTAAGAAAGAATGCCCATTCTGTCACTTTATTTTCCAAATATATACCCCAAGTTGACCAGGTGGAAAAATCTGGGAAGCACAGCAGGAAAGCCAGGCTCAATACTTCGGTAACAAAAGACCAAATACTTGCCCCCAATTTACTGGGAAGAAATCCAGGAAGACCAGCCTAAATCTCAAAAACAAAAGACTGGGAAGACAAAAGACAGGAAGGAATTGACCATTGCCCAGGTGTATCCTTACTGGGCCAGACGGCTCCTTTGTTAGGAACAAAAGGCTTCCACATGCATCAGCAGGGCTCAGCAGGGGTCAAACCCTGCAAGGGACCCAGAATGGTCAGACAGGGGGGATGAAACACTGCAAGGGACCCAGGAGGCTTTGAAAAGTCCCCCTATTTTTTTTTATTAAGCAAGTCCCCCTATATTAATTTTTAAGCAGTGCCTGTCTTAGGACACTTTGAGATATCAACCCTCTTTCCCATCTCTGGAAAATTCTGCCAGTCTCAGAATTTCCTGTCTTAGGCAAGGCCTGGTCCCAAAGAGTTGCCTGTCCTTAGCTAACTGCTTTTCGTGAAGGCTGAGCCCAATTTGGGCAGAAGGTTTGTCTCCTACCAAGGAGAACAACACCTGTTTAGTTGCTGCCCAGGACTGGGAGTACTGTTTGCACATGTGATAAGAAGCACAAAACCGACTACTGCCGCACCCTAGGGCCAAAACTCAGAGGGCCATAACACCGAGGGTCATTGTCAAGCTGTTCCTGTATTAAAATTTAGAATTCTCAATCCTCAGCAACTACTCCAGAAAGTTTACCCACTGTGCTTGCCTAACAATAGATTGGGGGAGGGTAACTCCAGACACTGCAAACCCAGTGGCTGCAGCAGCAATGGCTGCTACGATAGCAGCAAAAATGCCAAAGTCTTTCCCAAAACAGTTCAGGATCGGCCATCCTTCTCTGGAACAACCAGCAGGCAATGGAGAAAATTTGCCTCCAATAAAGCATTAAGTAATTGTAGTAGTATTTAAAAAAGGGAAAACATTTCAATCAATTGTAAACCATAAGCCACATATTGGCTATCAGTATATGAATAAAAAGCTTGATTTTTTCAACATTTAAAAAACAGTGGCTACAGCACATAATTCAATAATCTGTGCTGAAGCAAGGGGAAACTCAAGAGAATAAACATGTGATCCCAGTATATATGCTGCCTCCTCATTAGATGACCAATTTATAAATACAGTAAACACATTTTCTATGAGCTGCACGTACAAATTTACAGGAACTACAAAAGCATGTATAGAGTAAATTATCAATTTTGCCTGAAAAATTTGTATGTGTAATAGGCCAAATATCAGTATTTTGTAATAACCAGTTTGATTGCTGTTTGGAATAAAATATGTTTCACCAGGTTTCTTTTTAAAATACTTCCATGACTCTAGCCTACAATTCTGTATTAACACAACAAAAGCTTTATCTCCAATGAGGATATCAACCAAAGGCTTAAGTCTTCTGATAAGGTGAGGTACTTAGCAAATTAAAATATCTTTAGAAGCTTAAAATTAGTTTTGAATATTAAAGAGTAATATTGAATCTTTTCTGGAGCAACAGCTACTCCCCAAAATTTAAAACTCATTTTGAGAGTAAAGGTTTATAGTAAAAATTTCCATATACACTGAAAGATTCAAACTTCTAACTTCTTACATTGAAGCAGTGACAAAATTACATAATGCAGGGTTATTAACCATTTTTTGTAAAAATTTTTAATGATATCAGTTTATGGGCTCTCTATAAGAAAACTCACTAAATGAAAACTCCTCACAATCTCCAGGACATAAACAAACTGTATAAAAACAATCTTCTAAATCTATCTTGAAATGGCAGTTAGAGTAAGCAAACAGTCTGTAATGCTCTCACAAGTTCTAAAACCTCATCAATCCTTCGTAAATCCTGTAACAATTTCTACCTGTTTGATTTTTTTCTTAATTACAAGTAAGTTTGAGTTAGTCAATGCAACACTAGCAATCCTTAACCACCATCTTTAAGTTCTCCTTGTAACACCAGAGGACAACCACAACTTCGGAAAGCAAAACTCAACCTCCAACAATCTAGCCTCCAAAATCCAGTCTCCAAGATACCGAGTCTATCCTTCATGCTGCAAAGTTTGACTGCCAATTCCTACATATGAACGCACGATGGTGAAGTCTCCAAAACCTCAACAAAGAGACATTGCCTTACATTCTTTTAGAAGCCTGGTTTCTAGGATAAGAATTCCATAAAAATATTATCTCAATTTAGACCTATTTCCCTAGGTTGGCTCATGCCACATGTTGTCTAGAATGACTATATTCAAATTACCAGTTTTAAGCCAACTTTCTGTTACCAATGTTACAATTTTTTAGCCATATTCAATAACTGAGAAGCCAATAGTCCATAACCAAGGCATGTAGAGAAAATTTGTACATTTAAAATCAACCAGGAACAAAATTGAAGTGGCTACACATATCTTTAATATTTGGACCAAACACCATTTTTACTTTTCTAGTTGTGATTTTAAGAGAAGCACCTTGTCACCTGCTAAGTCCAGTAATAAGTCAGGGATTTTTCTAAGGGAAACAGCCATCAGCTCCCTTAACATAGAAGCTGAGGAGCTGCTGGTGCCTTTAAGATCAGCGCTTGCAGACACTTGGCCCCTGGGCAGCTTCTCCAGCTGACCTCCGCTCCTAGCTACAGGTGCAGGGCTCTGAAGGCTGACTGAAACTGCTTTTTATTCATTTGTTCCTTCTTTGAAACCAAAATCAAGGTGTGGACGACCGGAATATAAAGTTTTTACCATTTTTTTTCTTTTGAACATGAAACATAAAACTTTTAAGCAAAAAGAAACAAAAACCACAAACATAAACTGAACCGGCATGGACAGCTTGGTGCACCAAGGGAAGACAACAGACATAGAGGGAAAAAAACTAGATGGTGTCCCAGTGAAGGGCCCCAGATATCCTACCTATGGAACCCAGATCCAGAAATAAGCATTTCTCCAATAGGAGCCTGCAGAGAGATAGGACGTCTCCTGTCTTCTGTTCCTAGGAGAGCTCTGAAAAAGTTTCCTTTTCTTTCTCCACAGAATTCGCTGAGAGTCCAGGAGGACTCTTTTTCCCAAAACCATTCTCTCTCATGTCTAGGGTGTAAACGTTTTCTAGTCAGTGTCCAAAGACTAAAACATAACTGTAAAAGAACACATACGCAAAAATACTTTACCTTGTCCCTTTTTTATTACAAGTTTTACTCACACTAACCCAAATCATTGAGGCCTTTTTTAGCCCATCTTACCCCAATATGTCCCTGCTTCTTTGCCAGCCAGCTACCCAGGACGTCCCGTCAGGAGACCTTCTCTTGCCCAATCTCGTTGGGACCTCCATTTTTCCATGCCCACACCAACAAGGCACCGAGAATGGGGCATAAGCCTGCAGGATTAAAACACACACACACTCCGGTTATACCTGTTAAGAAAGAATGCCCATTCTGTCACTTTATTTTCCAAATATATACCCCAAGTTGACCAGGTGGAAAAATCTGGGAAGCACAGTGGGAAACCCTGGCTCAATACTTTGGTAACAAAAGACCAAATACTTGCCCCCAATTTACTGGGGAGTAATCCAGGAATACCAGGCTAAATCTCAAAAAAATAAAAAAAAAGACTGGGAAGATAAAAGACAGGAACAAATTGACCATCTTCCAGGTGTGTTGCTACCAGGCCAGACTGCTCCTTTGTTAAGAACAAAAGGCTTCCACATGCATCAGCAGGGCTCAGCAGGGGTCAAACCCTGCTAGGGACACAGAAGCATAAGACAAGGAGGGTGAAAAACTGCAGGGGATCCAGGAGGGTCTGACAACTTCTTATCTGATAAATCTAATTACTGCATTTTACTTCTATATTTCCCTGCACTTGGTGTAAATGTATATCATTGATTTTTTTTTAATTTTTAAAATTTTATTGGATTTTTTTATTTACATTTCAAATGTTATTACCTTTCCTGGGTTCCCTGACAAAAGGTCCTATCTCCTCCCCCTCCCCTTCTTCTTTTTTATTTTAATTTATATTAGGTGTATTACTTCTTTTTCACATTTAGCATACACTTTATTCTTTTTTCCATGTTTATTAAATTGGGTATTTCTTATTTACATTTCAAATATTATTCCATTTCCCAGATTCCAGGCCAACATTCCCCTCCCCTTCTATATGAGTATCCTGCTCCCCATCCTCCCCCCATTAACGCCCTCTCCCCAATAATCATGTTCACTGGAGGTTCAGTCTTGGCAGGACCAAGGGCTTCCCCTTCCACTGGTGCTCTTACTAGGCTATTCATTGCTAACTATGAGGTTGGAGCCCAGGGTCATTCCTGGTATAGTCTTTGGGTAGTGCCTTAGTCCCTGGAAGCCCTGGTTGGTTGGCATTGTTGTTCATATGGGGTCTCAAGCCCCTTCAAGCTCTTTCACTCCTTTCTAAGATTACTTCAATGGGAGTCCCATTCTCAGTTCAGTGGTTTAATGATGGTATTCGCCTATGTATTTGCCATATTCTGGCTGTGACTCTCACGAGAGATCTACATCCGATTTTTGACACCCTGCACTTCTTTGCTTCATTCATCTTTTTTTTTTATTAACTTGAGTATTTCTTATTTACATTTTGAATGTTGTTCCCTTTCCTGATTTCCAGGCCTACATCCCTCCAACCCCTCCCCCTCCCCTTCTTTATGGGTGTTCCCCTCTCAATCCTCCCCCCATTACCACCCTCCCCCCATCAATCATGTTCACTGGGGGTTCAGTCTTAGCAGGACCAAGGGCTACCCCTTCCACTGGTGCCCTTACTAGGGTATTCATTGCTAATTATGAGGTTAGAGTCCCGGGTCAGTCCATGTACAGTCTTTGGGTAGTGGCTTAGTCCCTGGAAGCTCTGGTTGCTTGGCACTGTTGTTCATATGGGGTCTCGAGCCCCTTCAAGCTCTTCCAGTCCTTTCTCTGATTCCTTCAATGGGGGTCCTGTTCTTAGTTCAGTGAGAATAGAAGACCTAGAAATGAAACCACTCATCTATGGTCACTTGATTTTTGACAAAGGTGCCAAAACCATCCAATGGATAAAAGATAGCATTTTCAGCAAATGGTGCTGGTTCAACTGGAGCTCAACATGTAGAAGAAATCCATGCTTATCACCCTGTACAAAGCTTAAGTCCAAGTGGATCAAGGACCTCCACGTCAAACCAGATACACTCAAACTAGTAGAAGAAAAAGTGGGGAAGCATCTCAAATACATGGAAACTGGAAAAAAATTTCCTAAACAAAACATCAATGTTTTATGCTCTAAGATCAAGAATCAACAAATGGGATCTCATAAAACTGCAAAGCTTCTGTAAGGCAAAGGACACTGTGGTTAGGACAAAATGGCAACCAACAGATTGGGAAAAGATCTTTATCAATCCTACAACGGATAGAGGGCTTATATCCAAAATATACAAAGAACTCAAGAAGTTAGACCGCAGGGAGACAAATAACCCTATTAAAAATGGGGTTCAGAGCTAAACAAAGAATTCACAGCTGAGGAATGCCGAATGGCTGAGAAACACCTAAAGAAGTGCTCAACATCTTTAGTCACAAGGGAAATGCAAATCAAAACAACCCTGATATTTCACCTCAAACCAGTGAGAATGGCTAAGATCAAAAAGTCAGGTGACAGCAGATGCTGGTGAGGATGTGGAGAAAGAGGAACACTCCTCCATTGTTGGTGGGATTGCAGACTGGTACAACCATTCTGGAAATCAGTCTGGAGGTTCCTCAGAAAATTGGACATTGAATACCTGAGGACCCAGATATACCTCTCTTGGGCATATAGCCAAAAGATGCCCCAACATATAAAAAAGACACGTGCTTACTATGTCCATAGCAGCCTTATTTATAATAGCCAGAAGTTGGAAAGACCCCAGATGCCCTTCAACAGAGGAATGGATACAGAGAATGTGGTACATCTACACAATGGAATATTACTCAGCTATCAAAAACAATGACTTTATGAAATTCGTAGGCAAATGTTTGGAACTGGAAAATATCATCCTGAGTGAGGTAACCTAATCACAGAAAAACACCCATGGTATGCACTCATTGATAAGTGGCTATTAGGCCAAATGCTTGAATTACCCTAGATGCACAGAACACATAAAATTCAAGACATATGATCAAAATGCGAATGCTTCACTCCTTCTTTAAAAGGGGAACAAGCATACCCTTGGCAGGGAATAGGGAGGCAAAGATTAAAACAGAGGCAGAAGGAACAGCCATTCAGAGTCTGCCCCACATGTGGCCCATACATATACAGCCACCCAATTAGACAAGATGGATGAAGCAAAGAAGTGCAGGCAGAGAGGAACGGCATGTAGCTCTTCTGAGAGACACAGCCAGAATATGGCTTCATCCATCTTATCTAGTTTTGGTGGATATATATATATATATATATATATATATATATATATATATATATATATATATATATATGGGCCACATGTGGGTCAGGCTCTGAATGAACATTCTTTAAGTCACTGCTCTGAACTTTGCTTCCATATCCCCTCCTACAGATACTTTTTTCCACTTTTAAGAAGGAGTAGAATCCACATTTTGGTCATCCTTCTTCTTGAGCTTCCATGGTGTGTGGATTCCATCTTGCGTAATTTGAGCTTTTATCAATGAGTGTATACCAAGTGTATTTTTCTGTGATTGAGTAACCTTACTCAGGATGATAATTTCTAGTTCATTCCATTTGCCTATGGATTTCATGAAGTCATTGTTTTTGATAGCTGAGTAGTACTCAATTGTGTAGATGTACCACATTCTTCAAATCCATTCCTCTGTTGAAGGTCATCTGGGTTCTTTCCAGCTTCTGGCTATTATAAATAAGGCTGTCATGAACATAGTGGAGCATGTGTCTTTGTTGTATGTTGGGGCATCTTTTGGGTATATGCCAAAGAGGGGTATAGCTGGGTTCTCAGGTAGTAGAATGGCAAATTTTCTGAGGAACCTCCAGACTGATTTCCAGAGAGCCTGTACCAGTTTGCAATCCCACCAAGAATGAAGCAGTGTTCCTCTTTCTCCACATCCTCACCAGGATCTGCTGTCACCTGAGTGTTTTATCTTAGCCATTCTGACTGGTGTGAGGTGGAATTTCAGGGTTGTTTTGATTTTCATTTCCATGATGACTAAGGATGTTGAACATTTCTTTAGGTGCTTTTTGGCCATTCAATAATCCTCAGCTGAGAATGTTTTGTTTAGCTCTGTACCACATTTTTTAATAGGGTTATTCGGCTCTCTGTAGTCTGACTTCTAGAGTTCTTTGTATATTTTGGATATTAGCCCTCTATCACATGTAGAATTGGTCAAGTTCCTTTCCCAATCTGTTGGTTGCCATTTTGTCCTCATGACTGTTTCTTTTACCTTTTTTGCAGTTTTATGAGGTCCCATTTGTTGATTCTTGATCTTACAGCATGAGTCATTGGTGTTTTGTTCAGGTATTTTTCCCCAGTGCCCATGTATTCGAGACTCTTCTCCACTTATTATTCTATTAGTTTGAATGTATCTGGTTTGATGTGAAGGTCCTTGATCCACTTGGACTTAAGCTTTGTACAGGGTGATAAGAATGGATCAATCGCGGGGTTGGGGATTTAGCTCAGTTGTAGAGTGCTTGCCTAGCGAGTGCAAGGCCCTGGGTTCTGTTCCCAGCCCTGAAAAAAGGAAAGAAAAAAAAAAGAATTGATCGATCACATTCTTCTACATGCTGATCTCCAGTTGAACCAGCACCATTTGTTGAAAATGCTGTCTTTCTTCCATTGGGTGGTTTTAGTCCTTTGTCAAAGATCAAGTGACCATAGGTGTGTGGGTTCATTTGTGGGTCTTCAATTCTGTTCTACTGATTTATCTGCCTGTCTCTGTACCAATACCATACAGTTTTTATGACTATGCTTCTTTAATCCTGCTTGAAATCAGGGAAGTGTTTCTCCCAGAAGTTCTTTTATTGTTGAATATAGTTTTTGCTATCCCAGGATTTTTGTTATTCCAAATGATTTTGCAGATTTCTCTTTCTATCTCTATAAAGAAATGAGTAGGAATTTTGATGGGCATTGAATCTGTAGATTCCTTTTGGCAAAATGGCCACTTTTACTATATTAATCCTGCCAATCTATGAGCATGGAAGTTCTTTCCATCTTCTGACATCTTCCTCAATTTCTTTCTTCAGAGACTTGAGGTACTTGTCATACAGAACTTTCACTTGCTTGGTTAAAATCACACCAAGATTCTTTATATTATTTGGGACTATTGTGAATGGTGTCCTTTCTTTACTTTCTTTCTCAGCCTGTTTATCCATTGAGAAAAGGAAGACTACTGATTTGTTTGAGTTAATTTTATACCCCAACACTTTGCTGAAGTTGTTGATCAGGCTAAGTATTTCTCTGGTGGAACTTTTGGGGTCACTTAAGTATACTATCATATCATCTGCAAATAGTGATATTTTGATTTCTTCCCTTCTGGTTTGTATTCATTTGACCTCCTTTACTGTTTGATTGCTCTGACTAGTACTCCAGGTCCTATATTGAATAAGTAGTGAGAGAGTGGGCAGCCTTGTCTAGTCCCTGATTTTAGTGGGATTGCTTCAAGTTTCTCTCCATTTAGTTTGATGTTAGCTCCTGGTTTGCTGTATATTGATTTTATTATGTTTAGATATGGGCCTTGAATTGCTAATCTTTCCAAGACTTTTGTCATAAAGGGGTGTTGAATTTTGTCAGAGAAATCAGAAAACAAAAGGAGGTCAATTGGATACAAATTGGAAGGGAAGAAATCAAAAAAGCACTATTTGCAGATGATATGATAGTGTACTTAAGTGACCCCAAAAGATCCACCAGAGAACTACTAAGCCTGATATACAACTCCAGCAAATTGTCTCGGTATAAAATTATCTCAAACAAATCAGTAGTGTTCCTTTACTCAAAGGATAAACAGGTTGTGAAAGAAATTAGGAAAATGACACCATTTACAATAGCCCGAAATAATGTAAAATACATCAATGTGACTTTAACCAAGCAAGTGAAAGTTCTGTATGACAAGAATTTCAAGTCTCTGAAGAAAGAAATTGAAGAAGATCTCAGCAGATGGAAAGACTTCCCCTGCTCATGGATTGGTAGGATTAATATAGTAAAAATGGCCATTTTGCCTAAAGCAATCTTTAGATTCAATACAATCTCCTCCAAAATTCCAACTCAATTCTTCATAGAATTAGAAAGAGCAATTTGCAAATTCATTTGGAGTAATAAAATCCCCAGGATAGCGTAAACTATCTTCAACAATAAAACAAATTCTTGGGGAATCACCATCTCTGACCTTAAGCAGTATTGCAGAGCAATAGTTATAAAAACTGTATGGTATTGGTACGATCAGTGGAATAGAATTGAATACCCAGAAATGAACCCACATACCTATGGTCTCTTGATCTTTGACAAAGGAGATAAATCCATCCAATGGAAAAAAAAGATAGCATTTTCAACAAATGGTGTTGGTTCAACTGGAGATCAGCATGTAGAAAAATGTAAATCAATCCATTCATATCACTCTGTACAAAGCTTAAGTCCCAGTGGATCAAGGACCTCCACATCAAACCAGAGACACTCAAACTAATAGAAGAAAAAGTGGGGAATAACCTTGAACACATGGGCACTGGGGAAAATTTCCTGAACAAAACACCAATGGCTTATGCTCTAATATCAAGAATTGAGAAATGGGACCTCATAAAACTGTAAGGAAAAGGACACTGTAATTAATACACAATGGCAGCCAACAGATCAAGAAAAAATCTTTCCCAATAATCTATCTGATAGATTGCTCTAATCCAAAATATACAAAGAACTCAAGAAGTTCTACTCAAGAGAGCCAACTAACCCTATTAAAAACTGGGGTACAGAGGTAAACAAAGATTTCTCAGCTGAGGAATATGGAATGTCTGAGAAGTACCTAAGGAAATGCTCAACATCCTTAGTCATCAGGGAAATGCTAATCAAAACAACACTGAGTTTCCACCTCATGCCTGTCAAAATGGCTAAGATAAAAATCTTAAGTGACAACAGATACTCGCAAGGATGTGGAAAAAGAGGAACACTCATGCTTTGTTGATGGGATTGGAAACTGGTACAACCACTCTGGAAATCAGTCTGGAGGCCACTCAGAAAACTAGATATTCCACTACCTCAGGACCCAGCTATACCTCTTCTGGGCATATACCCAAAAGATGCTCCAACATACAACAAAGTCACATGCTCCACTATGTTCATAGCAGCCTTATTTATAATAGCCAGAAGCTGGAAAGAACCCAGATGACCTTCAAGAGAGGAATGGATTTGAAGATGTGGTACATCTATACAATGGAGTACTACTCAGCTATCAAAAACAATGACTTCATGAAATTCCTAGGCAAATGAATTAAACTAGAAAATATCATCCTGAATGAGGTAACCAAAAACAAACAAACAAACAAAAAAACAAAAAACAAAAACAACAAAAACAACAAAAAACAAAAACAAAAACAAAACAAAATAAAACAAAAAACAAAAACAAAAAAAAAAACTACACACGGTATGCACTTACTGATAAGTGGATATTAGCCCAAAAGCTCGAATTACCCAAGATGCATTCCACACACCACAGGAAGCTCAAGAATAAGGATGAACAAAGTGCAGATGCTTCATTCGTTCTTAAAAGGGGGAACAAAATATTCATAGGAGGGGATATAGAGGAAAAGTTTAGAGCAGAGTCTGAAGGAATGGCCTTTCAGAGCCTGCCCCACACACCTGTGACCATATATGTACACAGCCACCAAAACTAGATAAGATTGATGAAGAAGTGCATGCTGACAGGAACTGGATCTTGGTATCTCCTGAGAGACACAACCAGAGCTTGTCAAATACAGAGGCAAATGCTAGCATCAAACCACTGAACTGAGAATGGGATCCCTGTTGGATGAATTGGAGAAAGGATTAAAAGAGCTGAAGGGGCTTCCAACCCTATAAGAACAATAACACCAACCAACCATAGCTCTCAGCCACTAAACCACTACCCTAAGACTATGCATAGACTGTCCCATGGCTCCAACTGCATATGTAGCAGAGGATAGCCTTGTTGGGCAACAGTGGAAGAAGAAGCCTTTGGTCCTGCCAAGGCTGGACCCCCAGTGTTGGGGAATGTTGGTGGAGTGGTGGTAAGGGGGGGTGGGTATGGAAGGGAACAAAGAAGGGGGGGATGGGAAGGGGGCTGATGTCTGGGAAACCTGGAAAGGGAATAACTTTTGAAATGTAATTAAAATAATATCCAATAAAAATAAATTATAAATTTTAAAAAGAAAATATTAGTGCACATTCCTCAAACTTTCCGTTATGTATGTATTCCAGTAGCCCTCATACTGTCTATAGTTAAGATATATCTATCCCTTAGATCACTCAAACGAATTGTTACAGAAACTACAATCTTCCAGTCATTAGTTTCTGGTTCATAGAAATAAAGTGATAAACTTTTCCTTTATTATTACTGAAGTTTTGCAGAATTTCTACTGCTTACAACATAAAGTAGCTAGGTTTACATTCTTGTCTGTGTTTGGTCAGGTAATTCCAGTGGGTATAAAATCAATCTAGGACATTGTTATACACTTTAAAGTTACTTAACATTTTACATCCTCAAAAATAGTATTTGTACCACAAATATTTTTCTAAGAGTTTTAGTAAAATTTTAATCCAGCAATCATGTATAGAGTTGTTAATATACATTTCCATGACGGTAAATATAAATGATAATATATATTTAATCGTTTTCACATAGAAAGAAAATATTAACCCAAAATGAAAACCCATAACGTGTCCTAAGAAAATTAAGCTAAGTTTTTTATAAATATGCAGCATAGTATCCATGTATTCCAGACACTATAAAACATTTACTTCTACAGATTCACTGTTATCTTTTATTGACAAATTATAAAAATTGGCTTGTAAGAAGTAAAAGTCAATTTTATTAGCTTTTTATGTAAAACTTTAAAATGGTTTAAGCAACCACTTAAAAGCAAAAGCAATATTTCAACCTATTATATTACCAAATTTATCATAAAATACTCTACAATGTGCTTATGCAGTAATTAATATTATAAAGAGCTCTGTATAAAAAATCTGCCTCTAATTTTCATCTCAAATACCAAAATATGTTAATTTATTCTACAAACAATAATTATTTTCAAACGTTGTATTTTTCTGAAATATTAGGAAAGATAAGCAATGACAAAGAAGAAAAAATGGAGACAAATAAAAAATTCTATTTAACCCAAAAGGAAAGTTAATGTTTTATAATTCACCTTGAAATCATCATGAAAGTATATATATGAACAAGAAATAAATAAAATGATAGGAAATTGGGTAAAAGCAGCTGATATAAGGGGATGTGATTAGATCTAAATGTCTTATGAGGCAGGAAGGATTGTCCAGCAGTGGAGAAGAATGTATATTGCTCTCTCAGAAGAATCGATTTTGTTTTCCAGTGCCCACAAAAATTTGAAACTCCAGCCCCATGGGAAATGGCCTCCTTTTCTTGCCAGTTCAACAATGCATTGATATATGTATCACCCAGACAAACACCTAATAAAATAAAAGTAGTCTTGTAAAATATAGTGAAAATTTGGAATATTCAATCATATAGTTTAATGAAATGATTAGGAGACAATTGAAAATTGATGAATAAATAATTCTCTGGGGGTTCAGTCTTGGGGGGACCAAGGGCTTCCCCTTCCACTGGTGTCATTTCTAGGCTACTCATTGCTACCTATGCAGTTGGAGCCCAGGGTCCATGTATAGTCTTTGGGTAGTGGCTTAGTTCCTCGAAGCTCTTGTTGGATGGCATTGCTGTTCATATGGGGTCTCTTTCAGTCCTTTTTCTGAATCCTTCAATGGCGGTCCCGTTCTCAGTTCCGTGGTTTGCTGCTTGCATTCGCCTATGTATTTGCTGTATTCTGGCTCTGTCTTCTCAGGAGAGATCTATATCCGGTTCCTGAATGGGAATGTTGGGGGGACGGCAGTAATGGGGGGATGATGATGAGGGGAACACCCATATAGAAGGGGAGGGGTAGGGGTGAGGGGGATGTTGGCCTGGAAACCAGGAAAGGGAATAACAATTGAAATGTAAATAAGAAATACCCAATTTAATAAAGATGGAGGAAAAAATTCTCAAAGCATTTTTATATTTTTTCATTTAAAGTAGCATATTCATTAACACACATGTCTTTAGAACTCACAAATAATGCATATATAATATCGTTATTATTATACTATATATATTAAAGATTTACTTTATACAATATGAGGAATAAAATAAGCTTTAACTTAAAACTTTCAAGCTAAACTTAGAATTAAATATGATATTATATCTTAATAGTCTCATTTAAAGTAGAATAATGAAATGCATGGGAAAACATAAATATTCAAAACACAATATGACAATATATAATACAGCAATCTCTATATACATATTTAATAGAGCGAATAATTGTCTTAGTTCCTATTCCATGGCTGTGCTATAGAATCATGATGAAGGCACTTGCTGAACTTGGTGTGTTCTTGGTGGGTAAAGAGTGAACTACCTGAGGACCCAGCTATACCTCTCTTGGGCATATACCCAAAAGATGCCCCAACATATAACAAAGACACATGCTCGACTATGTTCATGACAGCCTTATTTATAATAGCCAGAAGCTGGAAAGAACCCAGATGCCCTTCAACAGAGGAATGGGTACAGAAAATGTGGTACATCTACACAATGGAATATTACTCAGCTATAAAAAACAATGACTTTATGAAATTCACAAGCAAATGGATGGAACTGGAAAATATCATCCTGAGTGAGGTCACCCAATCACAGAAAAACACACATGGTATGCACTCATTGATAAGTGGATATTAGCCCAAATGTTCGAATTACTCTAGATGCACAGAACACATGAAACTCAAGAAGGATGACCAAAATGCAAATGCTTCACTCCTTTAAAAGGGGAACAAGAATACCCTTGGGATGCAAACTTTAAAACAGAGACTGAAGGAATGCCCATCTAGAGCCTGCCCCACATGTGGCCCATACATATACAGCCACCAAACTAGATAAGATGGATGAAGCAAAGAAGTGCAGGCTGACAGGATATGGATGTAGATTTCTCCTGAGAGACACAGCCAGAAAATGGCAAATACATAAGCGAATGCCAGCAGCAAACCACTGAACTGAGAATGGGACCCCCATTGAAGGAATCAGAAAAAGGACTGAAAGAGCTTGAAGGGGCTTGAGACCCCATAAGAACAACAATGCCAAACAATCAGAGCTTCCAGGGACTAAGCCACTACCCAAAGACTGTACATGGACTGACCCTGGGCTCCAACTGCATAGGTAGCAATGAATAGCCTAGTAACAACACTAGTGGAATGGGAAGCCCTTGGTCCTGCCAAAACTGAACCCCTAGTGAACGTGATTGTTGCAGGGAGGGTGGTAATGGGGGGAGGATGGGGAGGAGAACACCCATATAGAAGGGGAGGGGGAGGGGTTAGGGGGATGTTGGCTGGGAAACCGGGAAAGGGAATAACAATCGAAATGTAAATAAGAAATACTCAAGTTAATAAAGAAAAAAAAAGAATAAGTAGAGGAACAGAGAAGCCAAACCAATAAAAAAAAAGAAAGAAAGAAAGAAAAAGAAAGAAAGAAAGAAAGAAAGAAAGAAAGGCTCTTGTCACTCCTTCTGAGTACAAAGTCTGTTTGCCTGTTTGATTTTTTCACTTTTCAGCAACTTCAAAGTTTAGGGAGTTATTTGCATCAGTTAGTATACATTTAAAGCTTCTTACAGATAAAATTGTGAAATCAATGTTTTATGTAATGAAGTTTCTTGATGTTATTACTGCTTTAAATTTATTTCTGATAGAATAAATTGAAGAAGAATAAAAATAAAAGAGTGAAATGTTTCCTCCCCCTGGGACAGGGCCCCAGAGTAAGCCTCTACAAGTGCCAATGGCTGCTGGGGTCATAAGTCTTGTTTGTGTAGTAATATCCATATTTTCTGGACCCACCAGCTGGGGAGAACTCTTTCCTTCTGAGGAATGTCCTCCCTGTTAACATTAATCACTCCATGATATTTAGAGCATCCAGGAGTCAAGGGTGTGGCTATGTTTCAGCAAAATGGTGAACACTGGGACCTTAGAACAGCCCTTAAGACTGTGGGAAATAGCTCTAAATACATGAATTCAAAAATATATAATTTCTCAACTATGCAAAAAATAAGGCAATATGAATTATATGAGTATCTTCATGAATCTAAAGAAACAAAAGCAGCTACACTGTGAGCCAACTTGTCAGAAAATTACTAAGGAAGTAAATGAAAAGATTTAGGGAGTGTTGATTACAAGAAATCTCATCCAGCTTTTTTTTTTTTTTGTTTGCTTGTTTATGCTTACAAAATCATATTCCTGAGTTCAAGATCAGCCTACGACAGAGCAAGGCTAGGCTGAGGTATGGTGAAAATGGTAATTTCAGGGCAAGGTCCCACCCAACTAGCTTATTGTCAGTGCTTTATAAAGGCAAACAGATTTCTGAATTCTTTTGCAATGTTTGGGAAAAAAATGTATGTTTGCTCTTTCCTAAGAATCAAAGGGCTGCTGTCAGAGGATGCTGATTCATAAGATAATCAAAAGGAAAAACCGAGACTAAATGACTGGGTTGATATGTAAAATAAAAGACTGAAATTGTGCTCTGCTGGAGGTAAGCTATCCAGAGAATTATCTTAGTATGAAAAGTGAGAACTGCTTGAAGAACAGACATGCGCAGAGACAAGCAGCACATGGACAGAGAGATCGCTTAGAATAGCAGGCAGAACATGGACAGGGAGTTATCTTAGAATAGCAAGCAGAATTTAGACAGAAATCTCCAGAGACAAAGCGGAACATAGAAGCAGCCTGGAAAGGCTTTATCAACAAAACACAGGTTGTCAGCTTAGGCCCACAATTTGCCTTTGAGTCATTTCTTTCCACTACTGCCAGAGACCCCTTTTCTCAGATCCCCTCTCCAAGATGAGGCTGGTCCTTGGCAGGTACTTATAAATGAAAAATAATTATTTGGTTTAAAGTTTCAATGGTTTAAAATCCATGGTAGTCGGATGAAGAACAGCTGAGAGCTCACATTTTGAGTCAGTCATGAAGCAGGGAGAGAGAATACTGGGAATTTCAGGAGTCTTCAAAGCTTCAAACTTCCCTAGTGACACACCTCCAACAGCAGGTACACTCCTTCTAGCACTTTCCAAATAGTCCCCACAAATAGGTGATTAAGTATATTTAAGTAAATGAGCCTAGAGAAAGCATTCTTGTTCAAACTACCACAGTAGCATAAACAGAATAACTTCACTTATCAGTACATATTAACGTAATGAGATGGGCTGTTTACCACTCTAGTTGTAGGCAGGCATCTGGGAGAACAGGGCCTAAAAATGTGGTGCATTAAAGTCTCCTCTGATAGCAAACTTCATTCAGAGCATCAGGCAATTTATACTCAACTCCTTGGGTTAAGAAGAATCACATAAGTAAGGTGTTCAATCACAATCAAAATACACATAGCAAAAGCTTGCTTTTCCATAGAGGTATACGAATAACAACAGCTGAAGTAAATTCAATCCTATTCCCTATACATGCAAGGAACACAAAAACACATTCCAAGGACAATAACAGGTTTGAAGAAACTGAGGTCACAAAACTCTTTTTTAGTTTTCTTGGAGTAGACTCACATGCACTCACAATTTTCAGCAACACCATCCTTGTACTGTGTTCCAACAATATGCTAAAGAGATGCTTGCTTAGCAGTTAACAACACTTGCTGGCTGACCTCACAAAGGACTTGGTTCCAACTCTCACACACTGGGTAGTTCACAGCTACCCATAACTGTAGATCCAGGAATCTAATGCTCAGTTCTAGCCTTTGTGGGCATCTGTATTCACGCACGCGCGCGCGCGCACACACACACACACACACACAAAAGTAAAAATAGAATGCATTTTAAAAATTAATGTCTAAATGAGGTTTAGACAAATTGGAAAATCAGACAAAGATTTGACAGAATGAGTCAAAGCTAAGATATGTTCAACTCTCATGAGAACAGCACAGGAAAGAGAGGTCACTTAAAAGAACAATGAGGGAAAGAGTAGGGCAACTTCAGAAATCGGGGGGGGGGGGGGGGAGGGAGAGAGAGAGAGAGAGAGAGAGAGCGCTTTCAGAGACAAGTTGCCAAAGTAAGGTAGAATGAGCCAGAAGATTAGAACAGATACCAAGATTTAGACTGAGAACAAGTTGAGCAATTCGTTGAGAAAGTAAAAGAGGCTGGTTTGAATGGAGAGGAGTTTGGGCCAGAACAGCTGAGTTGAGTCAACCAATCAGAGTTCAGAAAGGGCTAGAAAATGTGAGTTTATTCAGCAGTAAGCCTCCAATACAACAACTACATCTGGCGAATAAATGCTGCATGTACATTGCATAATCAAACTTCAGTTCTTTGAAGAAGGAAAGATGGTACTCCAAACGCAGTGTTTCCAACAGTGTCCTATATGAAATCTTGTGCTCAAGTCTGGTTCAACTTTGACTGCGTAAATAGAAGGATTGCGACTAAGTAAATGAAAAACCTAAACTCAGCATTTGTTAGAAATATTCTGAATTAGGATTGTCAGGAAAAGTCATTATTTCCATCAGGAAAAGCCATTATTTCCCTTATTTATCACCAATGGTAAACTACTTCAGCCAAATGGTACCACATACCTGGTACCCGATTAACCCAAATAGCCTGCAACAGATCCAAGTGCCCATGCTAAATCCCAGGCTGTTCAGGTCTGGGATATTGCTCACATTGCTACGTGTCCCCATAAAACTGATAAGGCTTTTTTTTTTTCTGACCAATTTTCTGCTACATGATTTGAGCCAAGCAATTTGACTCCCATATAAAACTTTCATATGCTTTCTACCCATAGAGTAGTCTGGCTCGTGGTTTCTCTGTACCCTTCTTATACACATTACTAAAAATACTAATACCTGTCATAGCCTTAGAGGAGAACAACATAAAATACCAGATGTGCTACTATTCCTAGAAAGATGTAACTACATGTAACTACATGTCTACTCATCTCTGATAGGGAACTTAGGACAGAAGAAAACTGGTACCACCAGCGTCAAACCTGATGAACCCAAGAGTTTTATTGAGGCTATATATAAGATAAAGGATTAGCTATTCGGTGTAGAGGCAGAAATTACAGAAACACAGCTGCACCATGGAAACTCTACCTTAGTATTGGTAAGAACTCATAATAGCTAGAATTCTGAATTGCATTGGATAACCTGTAGGTTTCCAAAAATACACAAGCCATCTGAAATTCTTACAGTCCGACTGGCTTAGCTGAAAGAACTTCTTATCAGTTCTCTACTGCATATATATGAGTAAGGATGAAAGGAGTTAGTAAATCTGGTCAATTTGAGGGACTTCCTGAAGCTGCTGAGTTATTTATTTTCTGAGTTTAACGTGATTCCATGAAAGATGGAATATTTTATCTCCCTATAGTAAATCCTTTGTTTAAGGAGCTTCCTTTTGAGATTGGATGCTTTATCTCAGAAGAAATTGCTGTACACCAATAGAAAAATATATAAAAATATTATCACACAAAAATAACAAGATCTGACATTTCAAGGAAAAAATGTATATTACAAAGAAAATAGGGCATTTTAAGAACACATTCATATTCACACATATGCCATTTGAGAAGGTCCTACTATTTGAATTTCAAGTAGCAACTGATTTTTCCTTTGTAAAGGAGAAATTAAAACACTTCAGTCATATGACCATTAACGTTGTTCCATAAGGACATGGATGTGTTGTCAGAGACTGTAACACAGTACTCAGTGATGAGCATCAGTGGGATATTTTGTGGGTAAAAATGTGGTCTGCCACAGAAAAACTTTAAGTAGAGGTAAGGGAATGCTGTACAAGAAGGGAAGGAAGGAGACAGAGAGGTCCAGAACACTGTAATAAAACCCACGAATCAACTAACCTGGGCTCATAGAGCCTCACAGAGACTGAAAGGATAATCAGGGAGTCTTCATGGATTTGACCTAGGCTCTATGCTTATATGTTATAGTTGCATAGTTTGGTCTTGTTGTGGGACTCCTAACAGTGAGAACAGGTACTCTCCTTGACTCCTTTGCCTGCCTTGGTGATTCTTTTCCTCCTGCTTAGTTGCCTCATCTAGCCTTGATATGAGGGGAGGTGCCTAGATATATTGGAACTTGATATTCCATGGTTGTTTGATATGCCTGGGAGGCCTTCTTTTTCTGAAGGAAAAGGGGAACTGGGAGTGGGAGGGATGGGACAAGAGAGAAGAAACTGATATGATCACACTTACACTGGTTGGGTAACTTAAGAAGAGGGGGAAAGAGATTTTAGCAGTAGTTTCATTCTATTCAGTGATTTCAAGGTTTCTGATATCAGTAGGATAAAATAATATATATCAATAGGAGAAAATGACAACAAAGTAAACTTTATCTCAAAATATTGAGCACGATTTTTAGAATCATTGCTGAGATAACTTGCGTGTGTTTACGTGTCTGTGCGTGTGTGTGTGTGTGTGTGCGCGCGCGCGTGAGCGTGCGCCCACGTGCGCATGCATATCAGATCGAGAATTGAGAAATAAAAGCGTGAAACACACTGTCATTTATTATTGGATCACAATTTACCAGTAAGAGTATAGCCTAGAAACTTCATATGCACAGAGTGCTATCCAATAATGCAAGTTTATTGTGCAATTGAAATGTGGTAAGTATGACAGAGAAACAGAATTTTAAATAGTATGTGATGTTAAGTAATTTATTTTTTTTTTTGTTTCACTGAATACAATTGGCTTTTGGTTATCCTATCATGCAATAGAGACTCTACTTACAAGAGAATTAATAGACTATCTTTCAGCATTACTTATGTTGGAAATGTAATAGCAAAGTAAATAATATTTATTTGCATTCTCAAAAATCACACCTATTATGTAGCTTCTGGACAGCATGTCCAGAAGTTTCTATAAAAGACATATATTATTATAAATCTTATACATACAGATTTCTAAAATGTCCAAAATATTTCCTTTTCTAGGTGTAAAACAAACTATCATTGTACATGTTATTCACAAAAGACCTTATGTTAGAATATAGTAGTCTCATGATGAAAACTACTTACTTGACCACCAAATCTTTTGTGGATGTGGCCCCTTGGAACAACCATAAAGAAACTTAGTCTCTTAAATGGCAGGAAAAACCTAACTGCAGATTTTGGACACTTAAACACAGAGAGGCATTCTGAGTATTACAGGACACAGCTGCTAAAATGCTTCATATAAGATCCTGTCTCTAAACAGGAGCCACACCGATCCAAAAAATAACTGCAACTTTCTTGGTTCTTTCAAGTCTAATTTCCTCCCTAATGGGGCTCAATATTACCTCTTATTTCAGTGAAGTTTATAATTTGTACAAAAATTGTTGTATTATACAGTTATTATAAGTCATTAAAATAATTTTAATTGCTACAAAACAGAGCCCTACTGATACAGATGAGGATGTTTGCAGCTAATCATGGGACTGAACAACGTAACTCCAGGGGAGGAACTAGAGAAAAGACTGAAGGAGCTGAAGGTGTTTGCGATACTATAGGAAAAACAACAATATCAACTAACCAGACTCCACCAGAGTTCACAGGGAAAAAAAATCTACCAACCAATGAGTTCAGTTGGAGGGACTCGTGACTCCAGCCACATATGTAGCAGAAGATGGGCATTGTCTATCATCAATAGGAAGAAAAGCCATTGGTCCTATGAAGGCTCATTTCCCCCATGTAGGGTAATGCCAGGGTGTTGAGTTGGGAGTGGCTGGATGGGATAGGGAACATCGTCATAGAAGCAGGGGAAAAGGAGAGGGGGTATGTGAGAGGGGGTAAAGGGAATAACATTTGAAATATAAATACATAAAATATCCAAGAAAAATAAGATTTTAAAAAAACAATCTTAGGAATTTAATGGCTTAAAATATCATATACTTATTATTTTACACATTATTTAGTAAGAGGTTCAGGAATGATATGGTTTTTCTGTTCTGTGATTCTTTGGGTTGATAGACAAATATCCTGTGAGGGCTATGTTATGTGAGCTTTTCAATTTGTCCTTGCTCAAATTCACTAGTTGTTATAATTAATTTCCTTGTGGTTATAAGAATGAGATCCTCTATTTCCTGAAAGCTCTATGTCAAGGATTACCCTACAATGAAGAAGCTATCTGTGCTTTCTTTCTGTATTGTTTCTATAGCAGCTTACAGATATATTTTCTTTCTAGGTTAAGTGGAGAAAGAGAGGAAAGGAATAAAAGAAACTGCAGCTGAATCTTGGTAGTTATGACACCTGAACTTCAGAATGCCACTCATTGGATTGGCTAGAAAAGAATCTCATTTTAAGGAACGTATGCGAATGAGTCATTTGTACTCAGAAAAGCACCAAGACTTAATGTCAAATAATTTGAAACCCCAATTATATTAGTAAAATCCAGTGGTACTTATATTTGTGTTTAAGCGATCATTTGGGACAAGGCATGCATATACCAGTTGATAGATTAAGCATATTTTTAATTCACTCTGAGTCTCCAATAATGCACTGGTGTTACATTAAGAAAAGAATAACATTAGTTTCTTTGGAGTTGTTTAACCGAAGGAGAGCCCAGATTTGAATTATCTACTTTTTTTTCTCCCTACGCCTTCTTTCCTATGCCTGTCTGTTAAATGAGTCTGAATAAGTGCCTCCCTGAAGATTGTCTTGTGACTTCTTCCCTGTGGAAGCATTGGTGTATACCTGTTTGTTATGTTTATTATCTGTCCCTTTAAGTCTGTGTGTGTCTACCCCTAACAAAAGGCTTTTTCTGTCTTTACTAAATGGTATAGAAAGTATCACATGGAGAAGGATTAAAGGATATTTTACAGAAATCTTTAAGAGAGTTTTAAACAGAATTAAGTCACTGCTCCAACATATCCAGATGTTAAACAGTACTACAAATGTCATTGTTTATAAACTGTCAGATCATATAGAAAGTCCATTTCACACAAATCTGGAGTTTATACAAAATCCAGTATTCCACATGAACTCCTGAGTCTGTTTCCTATCTATCAAAAAAGCTATTTTGCTTACCATTTGTCAGAAGGTACAAATGACTATCTGTGGTGTTTATTAGCATACCAGCAAGCATCCAGGCCTCCAGTCTGACTCAGTTACATGAGTACCTGTTATACATTTCAGAGTCCAGAATAACATCCTGTCTCTTCTCACCTCTTCTCTTATCCTAAACTTTTTGGGCTCATGGGTTTCAATCCAATACGGTGATCATTTCTCATTATAGATATGACATTTTAGCTATTAGTCTTCCTGATGGTCTTCATCTCTCTCTTCACCTCCCTCTAATCTCCTACTGTTTTTCTCCTGGCCAGGTCCTGTCTGTTGACCATGTTAAGTCTACTGTGTTCTCTCTTAGCTCAGTATTCTTCCAGATTCCTATGGATGTTCTCTCCCTCATATCTAAAATAAAAACCTCCCCTTAAATATAGCCTGAAGAAGTCATGTCATTAGCTTATACAAAAGCTAATAACACTTGTTGTGTTCAATATTTATTGTGGGTATTGATTTTAGAAGAATGTTTTCCCAATCTGTTGGTTGCCAGTTTGTCCTAATGACAGTGTCCTTTGCATTAAGAAACATTGCAGTGTTATGAGGTCCCATTTGTCAATTCTTGATCTTAGAGCATAAGCCATTGGTGTTCTGTTTAGGAAATTTCACCAGTGCCCAGGTGTTCAAGACATGTCCCCAATTTTTCTTCTGTTAGTTTGAGTGCATCTGGTTATATGTAGAGGTCCCTGATTCATTTGAACTTAAGCTTTGTACAGGGAAATAAGAACAGATCAATTTGCATTCCTCTACATGCTGACCTCAAGTTGAACCAGCAACATTTGTTGAAAATGCTATCTTTTTTCCACTGGATTGTTTTAGCTCCCTTTTCAAAGATTAAGTGACCATAGGTGTGTGGGTTCATTTCTGGGTCTTCAATTCTATTCCACTAACATACCTCCCTGTTTCTGTACCAATAACATACAGTTTTTATCACTCTCAGGGATGGTGATTCTCCCAGAAGTTCTTTTATTGTTGAGGATAGTTTTGGCTGACCTGGAATTTTTTGTTATTCTATATGACTATGCAAATTGCTCTTTCTAACTCTATGAAGAATTGAGTTGGAATTTTGATGGGGATTGCATTGAATCATTAGATTGCTTTTGGCAAAATGGCCACTTTTACTATATTAATCCTGTCAGTCCATGAGCATAGGAGATCTTTCCATCTTCTGAGATCTCCTTCAATTACTTTCTTCAGAGACCTGAAGTTCTTGACATACAGATCTTTCACTTGCTTGGTTAGAGTCACACCATGGTAGTTTATGTTATTTGTGACTATTGTGAAGGGTGTCATTTTCCTAATTTCTTTTTCAGCCTGTTTATCATTTTAGAAGAGGAAGGATACTTATTTGTTTGAGTTAATTTTATACCCAGCCACTTTGCTGAAGTCGTTTATCAGACTTAGTAGTTCTCTGGTGGAACTTTTGGGGTCACTTAAGTACCAATCCTACATCTGATAGCAGGCTAATATCCAATATATACAAAGAACACAAGAAGTTAGACCCAAGAGAGCCAAATAACCCTATTAAAAATTAAGGTACAGAGCTCAATAAGGAATTATGAGCTGAGGACTAGCAAATGGCTGAGAAGTACCTAAAGAAATGTTCAACATCTTTAGTCATCAGGGAGATGCAGATCAAAACAACCCTGAGATTACACCTCACACCAGTCAGAATGGCTAAGATCAAAAACTCGGGTAATAGCAGATGCTGGCAAGGAGGTAGAGAAACAGGAGCACTCTTCCACTGATGGTGGTATTGCAAGCTGGTACAATCACTCTGGAAATCAGTCTGGGGGTTCCTCAGAAAATTGGACATTGCACTACCTGAGGATCCAGCTATACCTCTCCTGTGCGTATACCCAAAAGATACTCCAATATATAACAAGGGCACATGCTCCACTATGTTCGTAGCAGCCATATTTATAATAGCCAGAAGCTGGATAGAGCCCAGATGCCCTTCAACAGAGGAAAGGATACAGAAAACGTGGTACATCTATACAATGGAGTAGTACTCAGCTATCAAAATCAAGGACTTCATGAAATTCATAGGCAAATGGATGGAACTGGAAAATATCCTCCTGAGTGAGGTAACCCAACCACAAAAAAAAAAAAAACATACATGGTATGCACTTACTGACAAGTGGATATTAGATCCGAAGCTCGAATTACCCAAGATACATTCCAAAGACCACATGAACATGAAACTCAAGAAGAAGGACAGCCAAAGTGCAAATATATTAGTCCTTCTTAAAAAGAGGAATAAAAATATTCATAGGAGGGGATATGGAAGCAAAATTTGGAGCAGAGACTGAAGGTATGGCCTTTCAGAGCCTGTCCCACCTGGGGATCTGGCCTATATACATAGAGCCACCAAACCCAGAAAATATTGCTGATGCCAAGAAGTTCATGCTGACAGAAGGCTGATACAGTTGTCTCCTGAGAGGCACTGTCAGATCATGACAGATACAGAGGCAAATGCTCACAGCCAACCATTGAACTGAGAACAGGGTACCCATTTCAGGAGTTAGAGATAGGATTGAAACAGCTGTAGAGGTTTTGCAACACAATAAGAACAATACCAACCATCCTGATCTCCCATGGACTAAACCACCATCCAAAGAGTCACATGAACAGATCCATGGCTACAGCTGCATATGTAGCAGAGGATGGCCTTTTGGGGGCACCAATGGGAGGAGAATCCCTTGGTCCTGCCAAGACTGTACCCTCCAGTGTAGGTGAATGTCAGGGCGGAGAAGTGGGAAGGGGTGGATTGTTGAGGAGGAGGAGGAACACCCTCATAGAAGGGCAAGAGGGGATGAAATAGGGGGTTTATTGACGGGAAACTTGGAAATGGGATAACATTTGAAATGTAAATAAAAATAAGTTTAACATTTTAAATTAATGCCTAATCCAACCCTATGAAGTGCTAGCCAAGTCTTTCCTAAATAGATAATGTTTTTGTCACTGGCACACCATTGGAGAAGTGAATGGTATAAGGAAGAAAGTTTGGTAGATGAAAGATAGTAGAAAATGATATATCTAATAGTATTTTGATTTAACACTGCCTTTCTTTTTTTCTGCCCAGATCCTGACCAGAGGAAATCCAAATCTTCAATTTTACCATGCTTTTAAATATGAATTCAAGTGTTGAATTCAAGCAGATCATCTCTGAATGTACTATGAAATGTTTGGTCATGGTTATTCACATAACCAACCTGAAAATAAAAATTTGTGCTCATGTTGCTGAGTTGGTTTTATACACAGAAAGTAGATATAACTGTTATACACACCTGTAATCCTAGCATTCTGGAATCTAATACAAGAGGATCACAAACTTGAGGACACTGGGAGCTATAGAGTGAGATAATCTCTGAAAGGCACAGACGAAGGTTAATGTTTTCTAGTATAACCTGACAACCCAGTGTTTTATGAGAAAGCACTTATGCTTTATATCATCCAGTCATGCTAGACATATTAGATTATAAAGATTTCTAGGTCTATTTTACTGTAGTTGTATAACACTCAACTAAGAAAGCCTCATTTCTAAAGAAAATGTTGATTAAGACTGATTAGACAGACTACACAAAAACAAGTTATGTCAAATTTAAATCACCTTTATTTGATAATCTCATTAGTCTAGGAGAGGAACACACACATACACACACACACACACACACACACACACACACATCAGGAAAGCATGTGACATTTTCTCCTCTGTTATTTATATGAAAGAGAGTGGGTACATGTCCTGGATACAAATTGAATTATGTAAAATTTTGCACAGAAAGGAAACCTTATCCAGTTGAACATTGCCAAACATTTTGCAGACAAATTCTGAAAAACATGATTTTTAAAATTTAACTGATATATAAGTAGAAAGAATGAATTTTCCAGATAACAAATTATATATTTTAAAATGCTGACATGCTAGGATACTAGGTCTGAGAAAACAAGGGAAAAGTTGATATGAAGCATATAAACTTCCAGTGTACATGCTCCGAAATTATTATGTCCATAGCCACCTATTTCAGAAAGCCATGGTAATTATTACTTGAACATATATTTTAATATATTTTAGGTATAACACTGAGTATTTAAATTATACCACCTAATATAGTTCAATCACACTCTTGTATGAAATTTTTTTGATTATACTATTAGCAGAATTTCAGAGAGTTTACATATTTTGGGGCATGCCACAAATGGTGACCATAATTTCCTCACACATATAAGACTAATTCTGATTCACACACATAAAATAGTTCTTGTGTGTAAAGTGGAACATCAGCTGTCATTCTTATTGACATCAAACTTTCATTTTCTTACATTTGCTAAAATTTAAAGTTTTATCTCATGCATGTAAATTATCTATACACATAAGTGTTTGTCTACATATCTACTGAGGGATCATGAAAATATTCATATTAGAAACTGATTAAAGTAGATCAACTTATAATTTACTGTGTTTCTAAAAATTTAAGTTAAAGGTAAAGGCCATTAATATACACAACTGCAGTGTATTCAACAGGGTCTAAATTACCTTGATCTTATGATATATCAAGTGATTATTTATTACCAATAATAGGAAATTATTTTACCATCAAATAATTCTTTTGAAATTTTCCATGCAGTAAGGAAATCTTTACAAGATTTTCTTCACTTGCAATGCTTTATGTTATCTTCTCCTCTTAGGAGCACATTATAATTAGAGATGAAAGTGAAAAGGGAAAAACAACATGAAGAAAATCCACTTCATACAGTTCCCAATTAGAGATTTCTTCATAACTGTTCTCTCCTACGTATTTTTGATATAGTTTTCTAGAATATTTCAGAACTTATTATAAAATTATCTTACTATTGTGTGAATATCCATATGCTCATTAAACTTAAGTAGTGGTATTTGATAAAATATAATGGTTTTGTATCAAATCTGTAGATGTATTGGGAATAGAAGATAAATCTGACACTTGAAATATTATGCTGCATTTATTCTAAGTTGGTATAATTAGTTATTGATAATGTCATTTATGGTGGCATACAGTTATTTTGGGCTAGAGGTTTCTTTGACTTTATTTCATTTTTAATTCTTTTTTATTTACTTTTACACCCCAGATTTTATTCCCCTCGTTGTCCACCCTCCAACTGTTCCACATTCCATACCTCCAACCCCTGACCTCCGGTCTCCACAAGTATGTCTCCATCCCCACCCCATCAGTCTTGTAAGCTTCCTGGGGCCTCCAGTCTCTCAACAGGTTAGGTGTATCTTCTCTGATTGAACCCAGCTCGGGCAGACCTCTGCTGTATATGTGTTGGGGGGCTCATATCAGCTGGTGTATGCTGCCTGGTTGGTGATCCAGTGTCTGAGAGTTCTCGGGGGTCCAGTTTAATTGAGCCTGCTGGTCCTACTACATGGTTGCCCTCCTCTTCAGCTTTCTTCAGCTTTTACCTAATTCAACCAGAGGGGTAAGCAGCTTCTGTTCATTGGTTGGGTGTACATATCTGCACCTGACTCTTTCAGCTGCTTATTGGGGTCTTTTTTGGAGGGCAGTCATGATAGATGCTTTGCTTTTTGAACATACCATAGCCTCTGTAATGGTGTCAAGTCTTGCGGCCTCCCCTTGAGCTGGATACCACTTTGGTTTTGTTGCTGGACCTTTTTTCTCCTCAGGCTCTTCTCCATTTCCATCCCTGCATTTCTCTCAGTCAGGAAGAAATATGGGTCATAACTTTGACTGTGGGATAGCAATCCCACCCTCACTTGATGCCCTGTCTTTTTGCTGGAGGAGGGAACAAGTTCCCTCTCTCCACTGTAGGGCATTTAATCTAAGGTCCTCCACCTCTTTGAGTCCTCAGAATTTCTTACTTCCCAGGTCTCTGGTACATTCTGGAAGGTCCTCACAACCTCCTTCCTCCTGAGGTTGCCTATTTCCATTCTTTCTGATGGCCCTCAGAGCTTCAGTAATTTTCCCTCACTCAATACCAGACCATGTTCCCCTCTTCTTCCAACCTCATGCCCTTTCCATCCCTAGTCCCATCCCCCTTGTGGTTGCTTTTTTCCTCCCTCCCAAGGGGAACTGGAGCGTCCTTCTGCTTGTTGCCATTTTTGAGTTCTGTGGACTGTACCTTGAGTATTCTGTACATTTTGTTTGTTTGTTTGTATGTTTTTGTTTTTCTTTTTTCTTTCTTCTTTTTTTTGGCTAATATCCATTTGTTAGTGAGAACATATCATGCATGTCCTTTTGGGTGTGAGTTATCTCATTCAGGACGGTATTTTCTAGTTCCATTCATTTGCCTGCAAACCTCAGATGTCCTTGTCTTAATAGCTGAGCAGTATTCCATTGTGTAAATGAACCACATTTTCTGTATCCATTCCTCTGTGATTGGACATGTGGGTTGTGTCCAGCTTCTGGCTGTCACAAATAAGGCTACTATGAACATAGTGGAGCATGTATCTTTGTTGTACGTTGGAGCATTATTTGGGTATAAGCCCAGGAGTGATATAGCTAGGTCCTCAGGTAGTACAATGTCCAATTTTCTGAGGAACCTCCAGACTGATTTCCAGAGTGGTTATACCAGTTCGCAATCCCAGCAACAATGGAGTAGTGTTCCTCTTTCTCCACATCCTTGCCAACACGTGTTGTCACCTGAGGTTTTGATCTTACTCTTTCTGATTGGTGTAAGGTAGAATCTCAGGGTCACCTTGATTTGCACTTCTTTAACCACTAAGGACTTTGTACATTTCTTTAGGTGCTTCTCAGCCATTTGATGTTCCTCTGTTGTGAACTCTTGGTTTAGTTCTATACCCTGTTTTTTGATTGGGTCATTTGGTTTTTTGGTGCTTAGTTTCTTGAGTTCTTTATATATTTTGGATATTAGCGCTCTATTGGGTGTGGGGTTAGTGAAGATTTTTTTCCCAATCTGTTGGTAGCTCATTTGTCTTATTGACTATGTCCTTTGCCTTACAGAAGCTTTCCACTTTCATCAGGTCCCATTTATCAATTCTTAATCTTAGAGTGTGGACCATTGGAGTTCTGTTTAGGAAATTTCCCCATGCCAATGAGTTCAAGGCTCTTTCCCACTTTTTCCTCTATTAGATTGACTGTATCTGGTTTTATGTTGAGGTTCTTGATCCACTTTGACTTGAGCTTTGTGCAAGGTGAGAAATATGGGTTTATTTTCATTTTCTACATTAATATAGCTAGTTAGACCAGCATCATTTATTGAAGATGCTTTCTTTTTTTCCACTGTATCACTATAAATCTTATATGCCTGCCTCTGCCTCTCAAGTGTTGGGATTAAAGACATATTCTTCCCAAGTGTTGGGATTAAAGGTGCAAACCACCTGGTTATATATTTCTTATTATAATCATTCACATAGGGTTGTCCTTGTTTACTGTGGTTCTCCATTTCTGCTTATGTTTTATTGTTAGTGTAAAACTTTCAGGTTGTTTGAATATATAATCTGTCATTCTTGGTGATTTATTTTAAATTTGTTCCTTGGGAAATAGTAATATTCTTGTCTTAATTATACTTAATGACAATTTGTTCACTATTTCATTGTTGTCAGACATTTTGTCTACCTTGCCTGTATGAGCTACATAAAATTTAATGTCTTTGTTAAGTTTGTCATGTCCATTCATGTCTCTTATGATCAAATATCTTTTGCATTTATTTGCCCATTAGTGATTTTTTTATTTTGATGACCATATAGGTATACCACTGAACATGCACCATGAATTGGAAAAGATGGAGAATTTCCTTTTGCTTTTCTAGTTGTTTGTTTTATAGCCAATAATGCTGTGCTAATCTTGTGGTTCCTTCTTTAGTTTTGGCCATTCCAACCCCCAGTCTGTAGTTTTCTTCTTTCCACTAGTTTTAGTTTCATTAGTGGTTGATGAACTATCAGTAAACCATGCTTAACAAAATGTTGTTCCCCAGTTCAGTAAGTGTCTTTCTTGGGGGAGGAATTATAAGTTTCATGATAAGGATTATAGGCAACTGCATTATTTCCTCAGTGAAGGAAGGCACAGACCCCTTTGATACCACATCCTGATAACAAAGGAATTTAAATAGCAGTTTAATACCTTTCCTTTCATGGCTAAGCCTGTGAAGGACTTTTCCTTCAAGTGGATCTATAAATCACTCTAAGGGGTTTCTTTAATACCATAGGATGTTTGGCAGTGACTGAGTATAAGGCTTTCCTTGTCTCATAAAATTGTCCAGATTTGTTTCTCGAAGAGAGGGTATTTATTTTTCACATAGGGAAAGTGATTGTAATAGATACCAACAGGCAAATGTTTGTAAAGACTCCACAGTTATAAATTCACCAAGAAATCCGATATTCATAATTTGGGGATCATCTGGTTCAATATTGGTCAGTGTTGTATGCATGGAGATGGAATTACTGGCAGTCACAAAAATTTCTCTTTGTCCCTGTCAACATTGGAAATTAGATGCTTTTCTAATAAACCTGTAGAGGGTTTCTTTTAAAAAGAGCAATCTGTAGATATCGTGTGTGATTTCAATAATGTGTAAACATGCCAATTAGTAGGTCTGGTGTGATTAAAAGCTTGTACCACTACCATATTGTTCACTGTAAGTCCAAAATTTAGGAAACAACTAATTTATAGAGATCCAGCTGTCTCTGCTGGAATTAAAGACAAAACTTATCACTTTCCTACCCAAACATTTTATTTTAGGTCCAAATCACTCTAACTCTTAGAGACTTAAAGAACAATTTGAAATTACTTAAAAATATTTTAAATTTCTCAACTGTGTTTTTAATACCAAACAGGAACAGTATATATTTAGGTGTGAGGCACAGGATCCACAGGCAATCAGGTAACAGTCACAGGCACAGCCCCTGCTCCAACTGTTGGGGAACCCATATGAAGACTAAGCTCCTCATCTGCTACATATGTACTGGGAGGCCTATGTCCAGCTCATGCTTACTTTTTGGTTGCTGATTCAGTCTCTGGGAGCCCAAAAAGGTTCAAGTTTGTTTACTATGTTCACATTCCTATGGACTCCCTGTCCTGTTTGTGTCCCACAATCCTCCTAATTCTTCTATAAGATTCCATGAACTCCATCTAATCTTCTGGTGTGAGTATACTTATTTATTTCCATTGGATGCTGGGTGGAGACTCTCACAGGACAGTTACGCTAGGCTTCTATCCGCATGGATTACAGAGCATCACTAATAGTGTCAGGGATTGGTTCTTGCCCATGGGTCTCAGTTTGGGGCATTCATTGTTTGGTCATTCCCCCATTTACTTCTCTGTCTTTGTCCCTGGACATCATATAGAAAGGGCATATTTTAGACTGAAGGTTTTGTGGGTTGGTTGCTGTCCTTATCCCTCCACTGGGAGTCCTGTCTAGCTACAGGAAGGGGCCACTTCAGCATTCATATCTCGCAGTGCTAGGAGTCTCAGTTAGAGTCTTCCCCATAGACACTCAGCCTACTCACCACCACCCCAGGTCTCTGACCTATAGATTGCCCTCCACCGGCAATCTCTCTTCTTTCTCACCTGCTCTCCCTACATTTGTTCTCCACCCCCCAGCCCTACTCACCTCCCCATCCCCTCTTCCATCCAGTTCCCTCCTTATATTGACCTCCAATATTTATTTGTTTCCCCTTCTGAGAAAGATTCAACCATTCTTCCTCGGGCCCTCCTTGCTTCTGGCTTCTTTGGGTGTGCTGATTATAGCATGGTTATCCTGTACTTTATGACTAATATCCATTTATAAATTAGTACACGCTAAGTATGTCCTCTTGGATCTGGGCTACCTCACTCAGAATGATATCTAATAGTCTCATCCATTTGCCTGTAAAATTCATGATGTCCTCATTTTATTTTGTTTGGTTTTGTTGTTGTTTAGTTTTATATATTTTTATTTTGAATTTTTTATTACTCTTATTTTCTTTACAGTCCAGCTATTGTTCCCATTCCAGTAGCCCCTCTCACAGTTCCTCATCCCATTCCTCCACCCCACTGTCTCAAAGAGGATGTCCTCACACCTTCATCCCCACCAGGCCTCGCACTCCTTGGGGTTTCAAGTCTCTTCAGGGTTAGCCATGTCTTCTTTCACCTAGGCCAGAAGAGGCAGTCCTATGTTTTATATTTGTTGGAGGCCTCAGAGCAGCTAGTGTATGCTTCCTGGTTGGTGGCTTCATGTCTGAGAGATATTAGGGGTCTGGGTTACTTGAGATTGCTGGTCTTCATATGGGGGTCACTCTCCTCCTTAGCTTCTTCCAGCCTTTCCCTAATTCAACCACAGGGTTCCCAGACTTCAGTCCAATGGTTAGGTATAAGTATTTGTGTTTGTCTCAGTCAACTGTTTGTTGGGCCTGTCTGAGGCAGCCATGCTAGGCTTCTGTTTATAAGCACAGGATGCCATCAATAATAGTGTCAGGCCTTGGAGCCTCCCCTTGAGATAGATCCCAATTTGGGCTGGTCACTGGACCTCCTTTTTCTTATTCTCTTCTCCATTTTTGTCCCTCCAGTTTTTTAGACAGAAAACATTTTGTGTCAGAATATTTGACTGTGGAATGGCAACATGCCATATCTTTCTACTGAATGTAATATAAGAGAATGTAGGAAAGAAGCTCAAACTCATTGGCACGTTGCAGGGGGAAAGGGGGTGTACTAAACAGAATGCCAATGGCTCAGGCTCTAAAATCAAAGATCAAGAATTGATAAACGGGACCTCATGAAAATTAAAAACTTCTGTAAGTTAAAAGCCACAGTCAATAGGACAAAATGACAACCTAAAGATTGAGAAAAACTCTTCACTAACCTCACATCTGATAGAGGGCTAATATCCAAAATATATAAAGAACTCAAGAAGCTCACTTTCCAAAAAAACCAAACAACCCAAACAAAAAAAAATATGCTATAGAGCTAAACAGAGAATTTACAGCAGAGAATTCTCCAATGGCCTAGAAGTACTTAAAGAAATGTTCAAAGTCCTTATTCATCAGGGAAATGCAAATCAAAATGTGCCTGAGATATCCTCATTTTTAATGTCTGAGTAGTATTCCATTGTATAGGTATACTACATTTCCTGCATCCATTCTTCAGTTGAAAGACATCTAGGTTGTTTTCCATTTCTGGCTATTACAAATTAATCTTCTATGAACATAGTTGGGCAAGTGTCTTTGTGGGATAGTGGAACATTTTTGGGAATATACCCAGGAGTGGTATAGCTGGGTATTGAGGTAGAACTATTCCTAGTCTCTGAGAATCTGGTAATTTGATTTCCAGAGTCGTACTTAATACTTTTAGAAATTACTTTTCCTATCAGAGCAGTATAATAAAATGATATTCAAATCATTAACCTTATTTAATCCTGTTTGAAATAAACATAATGTTCTTGGTTTAAAATGTTTGTTTTCATTGAGCCACTGCACAAGTTTTATCAGTAAAAAAAAATCTCAGTGTTCATAGTATGATCAAATATCCTGAAATATATTCTAAGACTTTCTTCCTTCTTTCATTCCGTCTTCCCTGCGTCCATCCCTACCACCTTTCCTTCCTGTTTTTATTTTTTTTAGAGATTTAAATTTAGTCAACATTATTCTTGCTGTTTTACTTTTCATTTCAGTTTCAGGTATGCACCTTAAAATTTCTATACTTTTATAAATATCATCCTTCTTTTGTCGTATCTGTGTTTTTATACTCCAAATTCCATGGTTCATTAATATTAATTACTATGAACATCCCTTTCTAAATCACTATTTTGCCCAGCATTGAAAATCTCGTCTTCAGGATTCTAGAGCTTAGTGAGTATCTTAAGGTTTGCACTGCTCTAAAGAGATAGCAAGATCAAGACAACTTTTTTTTTTTATTAACTTGAGTATTTCTTATATACATTTCGAGTGTTATTCCCTTTCCCAGTTTCCGGGCAAACATCTCCCTCCCTCCTCCCCTTCCTTATGGGTGTTCCCCTCCCAACCCTCCCCCCATTGCCGCCCTCCCCCCATAGACTAGTTCACTGGGGGTTCAGTCTTAGCAGGACCCAGGGCTTCCCCTTCCACTGGTGCTCTTACTAGGATATTCATTGCTACCTATGGGGTCAGAGTCCAGGGTCAGTCCATGTATAGTCTTTAGGTAGTGGCTTAGTCCCTGGAAGCTCTGGTTGCTTGGCATTGTTGTACTTTTGGGGTCTCGAGCCCCTTCAAGCTCTTCCAGTTCTTTCTCTGATTCCTTCAATAGGGGACCTATTCTCAGTTCAGTGGTTTGCTGCTGGCATTCGCCTCTGTATTTGCTGTATTCTGGCTGTGTCTCTTAGGAGCGATCTACATCCGGCTCCTGTCGGTCTGCACTTCTTTGCTTCATCCATCTTGTCTAATAGGGTGGCTGTATATGTATGGGCCACATGTGGGGCAGGCTCTGAATGGGTGTTCCTTCAGTCTCTGTTTTAATCTTTGCCTCTCCCTTCCCTGCCAAGGGTATTCTTTTTCCTCATTTAAAGAAGCAGTGAAGCATTCACATTTTGATCATCCGTCTTGAGTTTCATTTGTTCTAGGGATCTAGGGTAATTCAAGCATTTGGGCTAATAGCCACTTACCAATGAGTGCATACCATGTATGTCTTTCTGTGATTGGGTTAGCTCACTCAGGATGATATTTTCCAGTTCCAACCATTTGCCTACGAATTTCATAAACTCGTTGTTTTTGATAGCTGAGTAATATTCCATTGTGTAGATGTACCACATTTTCTGTATCCATTCCTCTGTTGAAGGGCATCTGGGTTCTTTCCATTTTCTGGCTATTATAAATAAGGCTGCGATGAACATAGTGGAGCACCTGTCTCTTTTATATGTTGAGGCATCTTTTGGGTATATGCCCAAGAGAGGTATAGCTGGATCCTCAGGCAGTTCAATGTCCAATTTTCTGAGGAACCTCCAGACTGATTTCCAGAATGGTTTTACCAGTCTGCAATCCCACCAACAATGGAGGAGTGTTCCTCTTTCTCCACATCCTCGCCAGCATCTGCTGTCACCTGAGATTTTGATCTTAGCCAATCGCACTGGTGTGAGGTGAAATCTCAGGGTTGTTTTGATTTGCATTTACCTTATGACTAAAGATGTTGAACATTTCTTTAGGTGTTTCTCAGCCATTCGCCATTCCTCAGCTGTGAATTCTTTGTTTAGCTCTGAACCCCATTTTTTAATAGGGTTATTTGTTTCCCTGCGGTCTAACTTCTTGAGTTCTTTGTATATTTTGGATATAAGGCCTCTATCTGTTGTAGGACTGGTAAAGATCTTTTCCCAATCTGTTGGTTGCCGTTTTGTCCTAACCACAGTGTCCTTTGCCTTACAGAAGCTTTGCAGTTTTATGAGATCCCATTTGTCGATTCTTGATCTTAGAGCATAAGCCATTGGTGTTTTGTTCAGGAAATTTTTTCCAGTGCCCATGTGTTCCAGATGCTTCCCTAGTTTTTCTTCTATTAGTTTGAGTGTGTCTGGTTTGATGTGGAGGTCCTTGATCCACTTGGACTTTAGCTTTGTATAGGGTGATAAGCATGGATCGATCTGCATTCTTCTACATGTTGCCCTCCAGTTGAACCAGCACCATTTGCTGAAAATGCTATCTTTTTTCCATTGGATGGTTTTGGCTCCTTTGTCAAAAATCAAGTGACCATAGGTGTGTGGGTTCATTTCTGGGTCTTCAATTCTATTCCATTGGTCTATCTGTCTGTCTCTGTTCCAATACCATGCAGTTTTTATCACTATTGCTCTGTAATACTGCTTGAGTTCAGGGATAGTGATTCCCCCTGAAGTCCTTTTATTGTTGAGGATAGCTTTAGCTATCCTGGGTTTTTTGTTATTCCAGATGAATTTGCAAATTGTTCTGTCTAACTCTTTGAAGAATTGGATTGGTATTTTGATGGGGATTGCATTGAATCTGTAGATTGCTTTTGGTAAAATGGCCATTTTTACTATATTAATCCTGCCAATCCATGAGCATGGGAGATCTTTCCATCTTCTGAGGTCTTCTTCAATTTCTTTCCTCAGTGTCTTGAAGTTCTTATTGTACAGATCTTTTACTTGCTTGGTTAAAGTCACACCGAGGTACTTTATATTATTTGGGTCTATTATGGAGGGTGTTGGTTCCCTAATTTCTTTCTCGGCTTGTTTCTCTTTTGTATAGAGGAAGGCAACTGATTTATTTGAGTTAATTTTATACCCAGCCACTTTTGCTGAAGTTTCTTTATCAGCTTTATTAGTTCTCTGGTGGAACTTTTGGGATCACTTAAATATACTATCATGTCATCTGCAAATAGTGATATTTTGACCTCTTCTTTTCCGATCTGTATCCCTTTGATCTCCTTTTGTTGTCTGATTGCTCTGGCTAGAATTTCAAGAACTATATTGAATAAGTAGGGAGAGAGTGGGCAGCCTTGTCTAGTCCCTGATTTTAGTGGGATTGCTTCAAGTTTCTCTCCATTTAGTTTAATGTTAGCAACTGGTTTGCTGTATATGGCTTTTACTATGTTTAGGTATGGGCCTTGAATTCCTATTCTTTCCAGGACTTTTATCATGAAGGGGTGTTGAATTTTGTCAAATGCTTTCTCAGCATCTAATGAAATGATCATGTGGTTCTGTTCTTTCAGTTTGTTTATATAATGGATCACGTTGATGGTTTTCCGTATATTAAACCATCCCTGCATGCCTGGGATGAAGCCTACTTGATCATGGTGGATGATTGTTTTGATGTGCTTTTGAATTCGGTTTGCCAGAATTTTATTGAGTATTTTTGCGTCGATATTCATAAGGGAAATTGGTCTGAAGTTCTCTTTCTTTGTTGGGTCTTTGTGTGGTTTAGGTATAAGAGTAATTGTGGCTTCGTAGAAGGAATTCGGTAGGGCTCCATCTGTTTCAATTTTGTGGAATAGTTTGGATAATATTGGTATGAGGTCTTCTATGATGGTTTGATAGAATTCTGCACTAAACCCGTCTGGACCTGGGCTCTTTTTGGTTGGGAGACCTTTAATGACTGCTTCTATTTCCTTAGGAGTTATGGGGTTGTTTAACTGGTTTATCTGTTCCTGATTTAACTTCGATACCTGGTATCTGTCTAGGAAATTGTCCATTTCCTGAAGATTTTCAAATTTTGTTGAATATAGGTTTTTATAGTAAGATCTGATGATTTTTTGAATTTCCTCTGAATCTGTAGTTATGTCTACCTTTTCATTTCTGATTTTGTTAATTTGGACGCACTCTCTGTGTCCTCTCGTTAGTCTGGCTAAGGGTTTATCTATCTTGTTGATTTTCTCAAAGAACCAACTTTTGGTCCTGTTGATTCTTTCTCTGGTCCTTTTTGTTTCTACTTGGTTGATTTCAGCTCTGAGTTGGATTATTTCCTGCCTTCTACTCCTCCTGGGTGTATTTGCTTCTTTTTGTTCTAGAGCTTTTAGGTGTGCTGTCAAGCTGCTGACATATGCTCTCTCCTGTTTCTTTCTGCATGCACTCAGTGCTATGAGTTTTCCTCTTAGCACAGCTTTCATTGTGTCCCATAAGTTTGAGTATGTTGTATCTTCATTTTCATTAAATTCTAAAAAGTTTTTAATTTCTTTCTTTATTTCTTCCTTGACCAGGTTATCATTGAGTAGAGCGTTGTTCAATTTCCACGTATATGTGGGCATTCTTCCCTTATTGTTATTGAAGACCAGTTTTAGGCCGTGGTGGTCCGATAGCACGCATGGGATTATTTCTGTCTTTCTGTACCTGTTGAGGTCCGTTTTTTGACCAATTATATGGTCAATTTTGGAGAAAGTACCATGAGGAGCTGAGAAGAAGGTATATCCTTTTGCTTTAGGATAGAATGTTCTATAACTATCCGTTAAGTCCATTTGGCTCATGACTTCTCTTAGTCTGTCGACATCACTGTTTAATTTCTGTTTCCATGATCTGTCCATTGATGAGAGTGGGGTGTTGAAATCTCCCACTATTATTGTGTGAAGTGCAATGTGTGTTTTGAGCTTTAGTAAGGTTTCTTTTACGTATGTAGGTGCCCTTGTATTTGGGGCATAGATATTTAGGATTGAGAGTTCATCTTGGTGGATTTTTCCTTTGATGAATATGAAGTGTCCTTCCTTATCTTTTTTGATGTCTTTTAGTTGGAAATTGATTTTATTTGATATTAGAATGGCTACTCCAGCTTGCTTCTTCTGACCATTTGCTTGGAAAGTTGTTTTCCAGCCTTTCACTCTGAGGTAGTGTCTGTCTTTGTCTCTGAGGTGTGTTTTTCCTGTAGGCAGCAGAATGCAGGGTCCTCGTTGCGTATCCAGTTTGTTAATCTATGCCTTTTTATTGGGGAGTTGAGGCCATTGACATTCAGAGATATTAAGGAATAGTGATTATTGTTTCCCTTTATATTCATATTTGGATGTGAGGTTATGTTTGTGTGCTTTCATTCTCTTTGTTTTGTTGCCAAGACGATTAGTTTCTTGCTTCTTCTAGGGTATAGCTTGCCTCCATATGTTGGGCTTTACCATTTATTATCCTTTGTAGTGCTGGATTTGTAGAAAGATATTGTGTAAATTTGGTTTTGTCATGGAATATCTTGGTTTCTCCATCAATGTTAATTGAGAGTTTTGCTGGATACAGTAACCTGGGCTAGCATTTGTGTTCTCTTAGGGTCTGTATGACATCAGTCCAGGATCTTCTGGCCTTCATAGTTTCTGGCGAGAAGTCTGGTGTGATTCTGATAGATCTCCCTTTATATGTTACTTGACCTTTTTCCCTTACTGCTTTTAATATTCTTTCTTTATTTTGTGCGTTTGGTGTTCTGACTATTATGTGACGGGAGGTGTTTCTTTTCTGGTCCAATCTATTTGGAGTTCTGTAGGCTTCTTGTATGTCTATCGGTATCTCTTTTTTTAGGTTAGGGAAGTTTTCTTCTATGATTTTGTTGAAGATATTTACTGGTCCTTTGAGCTGGGAGTCTTCACTCTCGTCTATACCTATTATCCTTAGGTTTGATCTTCTCATTGAGTCCTGGATTTCCTGTATGTTTTGGACCAGTAGCTTTATCTGCTTTACATTATCTTTGACATTTGAGTCAATGACTTCTATGGAATCTTCTGCTCCTGAGATTCTCTCTTCCATCTCTTGTATTCTGTTGGTGAAGCTTGTATCTACAGCTCCTTGTCTCTTCTTTTGGTTTTCTATATCCAGGGTTGTTTCCATGTGTTCTTTCTTGATTGCTTCTATTTCCATTTTTAATTCCTTCAACTGTTTGATTGTGTTTTCCTGGAATTCTTTCAGGGATTTTTGCGATTCCTCTCTGTAGGCTTCTACTTGTTTATTAATGTTTTCCTGTGTTTCCCTAAGTGTGTTCATGTCTTTCTTGAAGTCCTCCAGCATCATGATCAAATATGATTTTGAAACTAGATCTTGCTTTTCTGGTGTGTTTGGATATTCCATGTTTGTTTTGGTGGGAGAATTGGGCTCCGATGATGGCATGTAGTCTTGGTTTCTGTTGCTTGTGTTCCTGCGCTTGCCTCTCGCCATCAGATTATCTCTAGTGTTACTTTGTTCTGCTATTTCTGACAGTGGCTAGACTGTCCTATAAGCCTGTGTGTCAGGAGTGCTGTAGACCTGTTTTCCTCTCTTTCAGTCAGTTATGGGGACAGTGTGTTCTGCTTTCGGGCGTGTAGTTTTTCCTCTCTACAGGTCTTCAGCTGTTCCTGTGGGCCTGTGTCTTGAGTTCACCAGGCAGCTTTCTTGCAGCCGAAAATTTGGTCTTACCTGTGGTCCCGAGGCTCAGGTTCGCTCCTGGGGTGCTGCCCAGGGGCTCTCTGCAGCGGCAGCAACCAGGAAGACCTGTGCCGCCCCTTCCGGGAGCTTCAGTGCACCAGGGTTCCAGATGGTCTTTGGCTTTTTCCTCTGGCGTCCGAGATGTGTGTGCAGGGAGCAGTCTCTTCTGGTTTCCCAGGCTTGTCTGCCCCTCTGAAGGTTTAGCTCTCCCTCCCACGGGATTTGGGTGCAGAGAACTGTTTATCCGGTCTGTTTCTTTCAGGTTCTGGTGGTGTCTCAGGCAGGTGTCCTGCCGCTCCTGGGCCCTCCCCCACGGGAGCCCAGAGGCCTTATACAGTTTCCTCTTGGGCCAGGGATGTGGGCAGGGGTGAGCAGTGTTGGTGGTCTCTTCCGCTCTGCAGCCTCAGGAGTGCCCCCAAGACAACTTTATAAAGGACAACATTTAAATAGCTTACAGATTCAGAGTTTCAGTCCATTATCATCATGGCCTGAAGCACAGCAGTATTCAGTCAGGAATGATGCTGGAGGAGTTGAGAGTACTCCATCTTCATCTAAAAGTAGCAGAAAAATAGATCCAACTTGGTTAGGAAGAGGATCTCACCCCACTCCGCCATAATGGCGCACGTTGTCCAACAAGGCCATTGCTAATAATGCCTCTCCTTGGGCCAAGCAAATTTAAACTATCAAAGTGAAATAATAATAATAATTCAGTATCTGTCTTCTTTGTTTGAGTTATTTCACTTAAAATGATATCCTCCAGGTTCATTCATATTAGTACAAAAAAAGTAAGATTTTGTTCTAAGGAGAGTTTTGTTATATGATGACAGAGTAGCTCAGGGGCCTGGAGAACCTGTCCTTCACTTATTGCCATCTCTCACAGGCAGACTTGAATTACCTGCTCCATTGCATGAGCATTTGTGAGCTTAAACATCTGAACTTTATCATTGTTCTTTTATGTACAACTTAAGCCTCTTGAACTTCCCCTGCAAACCCTAAAAATTTCAGCACTGTTGACTAGACAGTCCTAGGTTAGTGTCTTTCTGCCTACGATGAGCCAATGCTCTCATAGCTTTTCAATGTCAATTTCTATGGCAATAAACTCTCTCTACTTTTCTGAAGCAACTCCTGCATCACCAAGCCCTGTTGTTGTAAAAATATATAAAATAAAATACTGTCTTTTACTCCCTCCAGATCAGGCACTGCAGTGCCCCAAGATATTTGCTAGATATCTTTTTTTTTATCTTTATTAAATTGGGTATTTCTTATTTCCATTTCAAATTTTATTCCCTTTCCCGCTTTCTGGGCCAATATCCCCCTAACACCTCCCCCTCCCCTTCTCTATGAGTGATCCCCTCCCCATCCTCCCCCCATTATCGTCCTCCCCCCAAAAATCACATTCACTGGGGGTTCAGTCTTGGCAGGACCAAGGGCTTCCCCTTCAACTGGTACTCTTACTAAGCTATTCATTGCTACCTATGAGTTTGGAGTCCAGGATCAGTCCATGTATACTTTGGGAAGTAGCTTAGTCACTGGAAGCTTTGGTTGATTGCCATTGTTGTTCATATGGGGTCTCAAGCCCCTTCAAGCTCTTTCAGTCCTTTCTAAGATTCCTTCAACTGGGGTACCATTCTTAGTTCAGTGGTTTAATGATGGCATTCACCTATGTATTTGCTGTATTCTGGCTGTGTCTCTCAGGAGAGATCTACATCCGGTTCCTGTTGGCCTGCACTGCTTTGTTTCATCCATCTTATCTAGTTTGGTGGCTGATATGTATGGGCCACATGTGGGGCAGGCTCTGAATGGGTGTTCCTTCTGCCTCTGTTGTAAACTTTGCCTCCCTATTCCATCCCAAGGGTATTCTTGTTCCCCTTTTAAAGAAAGAGTGAAGCATAAACATTTTGGTCATCCTTCTTGAGTTTCATGTGTTCTGTGCATCTAAGGTAATTCGAGCATTTGGGCTAATATCCACACATCAATGAGTGTGTGTTTTTCTGTGATTGGGTTACCTCACTCAGGATGATATTTTCCAGTTCCATCCATTTGCCTATGAATTTCATAAAGTCATTGTTTTGATAGCTGAGTAGTATTCCATTGTGTAGACATACCATTCTCTGTATCCATTTTCATACCATTTTCTGTATCCATTCCTCTGTTGAAGGGCATCTGGGTTCTTTCCTGCTTCTGGCTATTATGAATAAGGCTGCTTTGAACCTAGTGGAGTATGTGTCTTTGTTATATGTTGGGGAATCTTTTGGGTATATGCCCAAGAGAGATATAGCTGGGACCTCAGGTAGTTCAATGTCCAATTTTCTCTGGAACCTCCAGACTGATTTCAAGAATGGTTGTACCAGTCTGCAATCCCACCAACAATGGAGGAGTGTTCCTCTTTCTCCACATCCTCACCAGCATTTGCTGTCACCTAAGTTTTAGATCTTTGCCATTCTCACTGGTGTGAGGTGAAATCTCAGGGTTGTTTTGATTGACATTTCCCTTATGACTAAAGATGTTGAACATTTCTTTAGGTGTTTCTCAGTCGTTCAGCATTCCTCAGCTGTGAATTTTTGTTTAACTCTCAACCCCATTTTTTAATAGGATTCTTTGTCTTTCTGAGGTCTTACTTCTTGAGTTCTATGTATATTTTGGATATAAGCCCTCTATCAGTTGTAGGATTGGTAAAGATCTTTTCCCAATCTCTTGCTTGCCGTTTTATCCTAACAACAGTGTCCTTTGTCTTACAAAGCTTTGCAGTTTTATGAGATCCCATTTGTCATTTTTTTTCCTGAGCTGGGGACCAAACCCAGGGCCTTGCTACCACTGAGCTAAGTCTCCAACACCCCATTTGTTGATTTTTGGTCTTAGAGCATAAGCCATTGGTGTTTTGTTCAGGAAATTCTCTCCAGTGTCCATGTGTTCCAGATTCTTCCCCACTTTTTCTTCTATTAGTTTGAGTGTATCTGGTTGGATGTGGATGTCCTTGATCCACTTGGACTTAAGCTTTGTATAGGGTGATAAGCATGGATCGATATGCATTCTTCTACATGCTGACCTCCAGTTGAAACAGCACCATTTGCTGAAAATGCTATCTTTTTTCCATTGGATGGTTTTGGCTGCTTTTTCAAAAATCAAGTGACCATAGGTGTGTGGGTTCTTTTTCTGGTCTTCAATTCTATTCCACTGCTCTATCTGTCTGGCTCTGTACCAATACCATGCAGTTTTTATCACTATTGCTCTATAATACTGCTTGAGTCCAGGGATAGTGATTCTCCTGGAAGTCCTTTTATGGTTGAGGATAGTTTTAGATATACTGGGTTTTTTGTTATTCCAAATTAATTTGCAAATTGTTCTGTCTAACTCTCTGAAGAATTAGATTGGTATTTTGATAGGGATTGCATTGAATCTGTAGATCGCTTTTGGTAAAATGGCCATTTTTACTATGTTAATCCTGCCAATCCATGAGCATGGGAGATTTTTCCACCTTCTGAGATCTTCTTCAATTTCTTCCTTCAGAGGCTTGAAGTTCTTATCATACAGATCTTTCACTTGCTTGGTTAAAATCACACCGAAGTATTTTATATTACTTGGACTATTATGAAAGGTATTGTTTCCCTAATTTCTTTCTCGGCTTGTTTCTCTTTTGTGTAGAGGAATGCTACTGATTTATTTGAGTTAATTTTATACCCAGCCACTTTGCTGAAGGTGTTTATCAGGTTTAGTAGTTCCTTGGTTGAACATTTGGGATCACTTAAATATACTATGATATTATCTGCAAGTAGTGATATTTTGACTTCTTCTTTTCCAAACTGTATCTCTTTGATCTCCTTTTGTTGTCTGATTGCTCTGGCTAAGACTTTGAGAAGTATATTGAATAAGTAGGGCGAGAGTGGACTGCCTTTTCCGATCTGTATCCCCTTGACCTCCTTTTGTTGTCTGATTGCTCTGGCTAGAACTTCAGGAATATATTGAATAAGTAGGGAGAGAGTGGGCAGCCTTGTCTAGTCCCTGATTTAGTGGGATTGCTTCAAGTTTCTCTCCATTTAGTTTAATGTTAGCTACTGGTTTGCTGTATATGGCTTTTACTATATTTAGTTATGGGCCTTGAATTCCTATTCTTTCTAGGACGTTTATCATGAAGAGTTGTTGAATTTTTTCAACTGCTTTCTCAGCACCTAATGAAATGAGAATGTGGTTTTTATCTTTCAGTTTGTTTACATAGCGGATTATGTTGATGGTTTTCCATGTATTAAACCATCCCTGCATGCCAGGGTGAAGCCTACTTTATCATGATGGATGTTTGTTTTGATGTGCATTTTGATTCCATTTGCCAGAATTTTATTGAGTATTTTTGTGTCGATATTCATAAGGGAAGTTGGTCTGAAGTCCTCTTTCTTTGTTGGGTCCTTGTGTGGTTTAGGTATAAGGGTAAATGTGGCTTCATAGAAGGAATTCGGTAGCGATCCATCTGTTTCAATTTTGTGGAATATTTTGGATAGTATTGGTATGAGGTCTTCTATGAAGGTCTGATAGAATTCTGCACTGAGCCCATCTGGACCTGGCTTCTTTTTGGTTGGGAGACCTTTAATGGCTGCTTCCATTTCTTTAGGAGTTATGGGGTTGTTTAACTGGTTTATCTGTTCCTGATTTAACTTCGGTACCTGGTATCTGTCTAGGAAATTGTCCATTTCCTGCAGATTTTCAAGTTTTTTGAATATAGGCTTTTGTAGTAGGATCTGATGATTTTTTGAATTTCCTCTGCTTCTGTAGTTATGTCTCCCTTTTCATTTCTGATTTTGTTAGTTTGGACACACCCTCTGTGCCCTCTCATTAGTCTGGGTAAGGATTTATCTATCTTGTTGATTTTCTCAAAGAACCAACTTTTGGTTCTGTTGATTCTTTGTATAGACCTTTTTGTTTCTACTTGGTTGATTTCAGCTCTATGTTTGATTATTTCCTGCCTTCTACTCTTCCTAACTGTATTTGCTTCTTTTTGTACTAGAGCTTTTAGGTGTGCTGTCAATCTGCTGACATATGCTCTCCTCTGTTGATTTCTGCAGGCACTCAGAGCTATGTGTTTTCCTCTTAGCACAGCTTTCATTGTTTCCAATAATTTTGGGTATATTGTATGTTCATTTTCATTAAATTCTAAGAAGTCTTTAATTTCTTTCTTTATTTCTTCCTTGATCAGGATATCATTGAGTAGAGCATTGTTCAACTTCCATGTATATGTGGGCGTTCTTCCCTTATTGTTGTTGAAGACCAACTTTAGCCCTTGGTGGTCTGATAGGATGCATGGGATTATTTCTATATCAATTGAGGCCTGTTTTATGACAGATTATATGGTCATTTTTGGAGAAAGTATCATGAGGTGGTGAGTAGAAGGTATATCCATTTGTTTTAGGATAAAATGTTCTATAAATATCTGTTAAGTACATTTTCTTCATGACTTCTCTTAGTCTGTCTATGTCTGTTTAATTTCTGTTTCCATTATCTGTCCATTGATGAGAGTGGGGTTTTAAATGTCCTACTATTATTGTGTGAGGTACAATGTGTGCTTTGAGCTTTAGTAAGGTTTCTTTTATGTATGTAGGTGCCCTTGTATTTGGAGCATAGATATTTAGAATTGAGAGTTCATCTTGGTGGATTTTTCCTTTGATGAATATGAAGAGTCCTTCCTTATCTTTTTTGATGACTTTTGGTTGAAAGTAGATTTTATTCAATATTAGAATGGCTACTGGAGCTTGCTTCTTCAGACCATTTTCTTGGAAAGTTGTTTTCCATCCTTTCACTCTGAGCTAGTGTCTGTCTTTGTCTCTGAGGTGTGTTTCCTGTAGGCAGCAGAATGCAGGGTCCTCATTGCATATCCAATTCGTCAATCTATATCTTTTTATTGGGGAATTGAGTCCATTGATGTTGAGAGATATTAAGGAATAGTGATTGTTGTTTCCTGTTATATTCGTATTTGGATGTGAGGTTATGTTTTTCTGCTTTTCTTCTCTTTGTTTTGTTGCCAAGACGATAAGTTTCTTGCTTTTTCTAGGGTGTAGCTTGCCTCCTTGTGTTGGGCTTTACCATTTATTATCCTTTCTAGGGCTGGATTTGTAGAAAAATATTGTGTAAATTTAGTTTTGTCATGGAATATTTTGGTTTCTCCATCTATGCTAATTGAGAGTTTTGCTGGATACAGTAACCTGGGCTGGCATTTGTGTTCTCTTAGAGTCTGTATGACATCTGTCCAGGATCTTCTGGCTTTCTCAGTCTCTAGTGAGAAGTCTGGTGTAATTCTGATAGGTCTGCCTTTATATGTTACTTGACCTTTTTCCCTTACTGCTTTTAATATTCTTTTTTGGTTTGTGCATTTCGTGTTTTGACTATTATGTGACTGGAGGAGTTTCTTTTCTGGTCCAATCTATTTGGAATTTTGTATGCTTCTTGTATTTTTATGAGAATCTCTTTCTTTAGGTTAGGGAAGTTTTCTTCTATGATTTTGTTGAAGATATTTTCTGATCCTTTGAGATGGGAATCTCACTCTTTCTATACCTATTATCCTTAGGTTTGATCTTCTCATTTTGTCCTGGATTTCCTGTATGTTTTAGACCAGTAGCTTTTTCCATTTTCCATTTTCTTTGACCGTTGGTGTCAATGATTTCTATGGAATCTTCTGCTCCTGAGATTCTCTCTTCTATCTTTTTTATTCTGTTGGTGATGCATGTATCTATGGCTCCTAGTTTCTTCCTTTGTTTTTCTATATTCTGGGTTTTCTCCCTTTGTTTTCTTGCATTTCTCTAAGGGAGTTCTTTATGTCTTTCTTGAAGTCCTCCACCATCATGATCAAATGTGATTTAAAATCAAGATCTTGCTTTTCAGGTGTGTTCGGATATTCAGTGTTTGCTTTGGTGGGAGAATTGGACTCTGATGATGCCATATAGTCTTGGTTTCTGTTGTTTGGGTTCCTGTGCTTTCCTCTTGCCACCAGGTTGTATCTGGTGTTACCTTGTTCTGCTATTTCTGACAGTGGCTAGATAGTCCTATAGTTCTGTGTGTCAGGAGTGCTGTAGACATGATTTCCTGTTTTCTTTCAGCCCATCATGGGAACAGAGTGTTCTGCTTTCAGGCGTGTTGTCTTTCCTGTCTACTGGTTTTTAGTTATTCCTGTTGGTGTGTGTCCTAAGTCCACCAGGAAGGTCACTTAGAGCAGAAAAGTTTTTCTTACCTGTGGTTCCGTGGCTCAAGTTGCTCATGGGGGGGGGGCTGCTTTTGAGCTCTCTGTGAGGGCAGCAACCACAAGGGCCTGCCCCACCTTTTCCCGGGGCCCCTGTGCACTGGGGTCCCAGATGGTGTTAGGTGTTTTCCTCTGGAGTCAGAAATGTGGGCAGAGTGTAGTCTCTTCTGGCTTCCCAGGCATGTCTCCCCCTCTGAAGGTTTAGCTCTGCTTCCTCGGGATTTGTGTGCAGGGAGCTGTTGTCCGGGTCCCTTCAGGTCTGTACGGTGTCTGGACTGAACAGGACCTGCAGCTTTAGTGCCCCTATCTTCCTGTTCCCAGAGGCCCTACACAATATCCTCTTGGGCCAGGGATGTGGGCAGGGGTGGGCAGTATTGGTGGTCTCTCCCACTCTGCACTCTCAGGAGCACCCAACTGTCTAGGCGGTGTGCTCTCTCTCCCACAGGTTTTGGAAGCAGGGAGCTCTCTGCTAGATATCTTAAGTCTCAGTCAGCAAAGCCTATCACCAGCTTTGCTCCATCCCATATCACACTGCTGAAGGACTCTCTCTGAGCCTGGCAGAAATGTCTCTACCATTCTAGTTTCCAAGGCAGATTTCCATGCCAGAAACACAACCCAATTCCACTGTGGCCCAGTGTCTCCAGCTGGTGCACACTTTCTTACACTTAAATAGCTATATGAAAGAACACACAACACAATAACCTTTGATCCAATTGATAAGATATAATTGCTCACCTAAGCATACAAAGCCTTGTACACATCCATTCCTTAAGAACATTTATGACAACCTGTACGGGTACAGCATGGAATTTTAACGTCAGCTTCCATGTTGTCTCCACCGTGGTTTCTCTCTCTCCTCTCCTCTTCCGTTCCAGTCTCCTCCTCTTTCTTCAAACTTTCCTCCTGCCCATCCTTCCTTCTCGTCCAATGACAGGCCTCACCTGTAACATCATCCCACACAGCCCATCAGGGCCAGCTGATCCAAGAGATGTATGCTGCTCTTCTAGAATGCTGACGACACAGATAAATATCTGTAGAAAGTTGCTTCTTAGGATTGAGCTACAGAAATAGAGTGTGGGAAATCCTCAGTGAGTGAACATTGCTGATATATCCATAGACATTTCAAGTGCTACAATCCTTGAGACCTTCTGGAAAAGCAAAATCTGGTCAAAGGATGGATTTTCATCATTAAATGTAGTATCCCTTACTGCTCTGTTTTCTAGGGTTCTTTCAGCTTGAAACTTTTTCTACTAGAAATCTCCTATCATGATTAGTTAGACTCCTCCACCCTTCTAGAATGCATATAATAAAGGTGCTGTTTGTGGGTTCCAGGTATCAGAATGCACAGCTCACTTATTCCCAGCATTTCTATAAACAAAACAGCAACAACAAAAACTGATGGCTGTGATTTCTTGACATTTTCATATATCATCAATATGTTTTGAAATGATGATGCTACAAGTATCTTCAGGGATATGATCCCTGGTTTATTGCCTATGCATCACTCATGTACAATATTTGTTGAACTTATCAGGTTACATATAAATAAATAGAAAACATGAAATCCCCACAGACATGTGGGGAAGGACTTAAGTATTTGTGGGAAAGAATGAGGTATGAATATGTTAAAAATCTACTTTATTTGTATATGGCATTCTCAAAGAATTAAAAAACAATTTAAAGAGAAATAAATAATGACTCTTCTTTAAGAAAAAATTGTGGCAAATATAAATTTAGAAATTATTAGTATAATGTTGAAAGATGAAGCTATATTGTAGGAAATAAATACCATAGCATGCAGAATGTGGCAAAGGCAATATTAAAGTTTTAGTGCTATTAAAACTAATGTAGAGATCTAATGTATCACTTACAAGTCATTGGTTGCTCTGAGAAACATACTTACAGCAATAACTGTCGCCATTGTCATCATCATCATTGTCATCATCGTCATGAACAACAATAAGGAGGACAACAACAACAACAACAACAACAACCACTCTTCTGGGCTAGTGGGCTATTTGCATGAATAGTGCTTTGGCATGGTTGCTTCTGTGACTCAGTCTTAGTCTAACTCGAGCACTGCTGTGACCTGCACAACTTTGGGATTAACCTAACTAGGGTAACAAGAGTGATGAAAAAAATGACAGACTCATGTCCAAAAAAAAAAAAAAGTTGTCATCAGATGTGCCATGAGATTTTATAGAGACCCAACAAGAACCAGGGAACTCAGAGCATATATTGTATATAGCACCAATGAGGAAGAAGGGGTTACCTAATTGGTAGGTAGTCTCTGTAGGAGAGCAGTCTCATGTTGAAGTCATCTTAGTAGACAATGTTGCAGTTGATAGTTTTGCATATACCGGTTTAAGCTAAAGGATAATTGTTGATAAACAAGAGGAAGATTTTGCCATTCTTGTGGTTCTAAGGTAAGGTCATGATTATGCCAATAATATACTCAGGAATTCAGCTCCACACTGCAAGACTGTGTGTTTATATGTAGCATTGTGGTGTGGCAAATATTTCCTGGGGAGAAGCAACACACATTCATTTCATAGTGTCAATCCATGATAACCTAAACTAACAATTATACTAATATGGAAACTTTGTGAACCAATATATTTTTATTGGGGTTACCAATAAAGTATGGCTGAGGGTTTCCTTACAAGATTTAGAGTTAACTCCAAAGCAGGTGTCTTGGTCAGGGTTTCTATTTCTGCACAAACATCATGAACAAGAAACAATTTGGGGAGGAAAGGGATTATTCAGCTTACACATTCAGCTTACACATTCTACTTACACATTCAGCTTACACATTTATTTGCAGTTCATCACCAAAGGAAGTCAGGACTGGAAATCATATAGTGTAGGAAGCTGGAGCTAATGCAGAAGTCATGGAGAGATGTTAATTCCGGGATTGCTTCCCCTGGCTTGCTCAGCTTGCTCTCTTATAGAACCCAAAGCTATCAGCCCAGGGGCAGCACCACCCACAATGGGCTGAGTCCTGCCCCCTTGAACACTAGTTGAGAAAATGCCTTACAGCTGGGTCTCCTGGAGGCATTTCCTCAACTCAGGCTCCTTTCTCTGTGATAACTCCAGCTTGTGTCAAGGTGACACACAAATTCTGACAGTACAAAGAGGTGTATATGCAGCAGCATATGGAAACAGATGCAGAGATACACAGCTAAAGTGGAGGTTGTGGAGTCTTGTGGAAGAATTAGGTTTAGGATTAAGATGCCCAAAGGTGATAGGGACTTCACAAGAAAACTGATGGAGTCAACTAACTTGGAACCTTGGGGGCTCCCAGAGACTGAATGACCAACCAAAAAGCAAGCATAGGATGGACCTAGCCCTCTAACCCTGCACATATGTACCAGATGTGCAGGTCAAACTCTATGTGGGTCCCCCAACAACTGGAGTGAGGGCTGTACCTAAAATTATTGCCTGTCTGTGGATCCTGATCCCATAACTGAGCTGCCTTATCTGGCCTCAGTAGGAGAGGACGTTCCTAGTCTTTCAGTGATGTGAGGAGCCAGGGTTGGGTGATATGGGGATAGAAGAAGGGGTGGGGATCCCCCTTCTCAGAGGTGAAGGTGGTTGGAGATGGGAAAGTGGCTGTATTAGGGGGGGATTCAAGGAGGATAGAAGGGTGTTGTAATTGGGGTGTAAAGTCAATAAATAAATTAATTAATGAAAAAGTAATGTGCATTATGAAAATGCCCTCTTAATACAGGTGATGACTCACAAAAGCAAGAAGTAGAGTGAAACGTTTTACTTTCAAAACCTGTCTGTAGTGGCATTTTATTTTTTCTGCAGCAAAACCTTACCTTCTAAACCTTCCCAAACAGTACTATACACTGGGAAACAAATATACAAATAATGAAGCCTATGGGGGACACACTTCTTTAAATCATCACATTATGTATTCCTCAAAAATACATGGAGGAACTGGTGCAGATCATGACACTGAAGACACATCATAACTAAAAGTTTTTTGTGTGTCTGTGTGTGTGGTGTTAAGCAATGCCAGGAAGTTTGGTAAGGTAGAGCAGGTTGAGATCTTGAAACTCAGTGGGCCAAAACTAAGGCTTAGGCTACTCTCACCTCCCTGCCAGATACCTGACTGCGAAAACATGCCATGCTTTTCATATAAAAGAAACGTGTCCTGTGGTCACAGAGGTCCAAAACAGTTTTCCATGCTATCGAGAAAATAAATAAAATTCTTCAACATGTGACACTGGGAATGGTAGCACAGAAATTGAAAAAGTCTAGGCATAGAATAAAAATACCTTATGACTTGCTTAGACGTACACTCTAAAATAATTTATACTTATGGAAGCAAAGAACAAGATAGCAATTAACAAGGAATGGGAGGTGAGAATCAATGAAAAAATGTTGACCAAAGTATCCCAATTTTGAATTATTATTTTTAATATAAAATTATTTTTATGAATGAGTGTTTTGCCCCTATACATGGATACGATATGTGAGTCTGCTGCCCAGTGGAGGCCAGAAAATGATGTTTGATTCTCTGAAAATGGAATTGCAGAAGGCTTTGAGCCAGTCTATGGGTGTGTGAACTTGAACCTATATTCTCTGGAAGTGTAGCAAGTGTACTCATTGGTTGGTGGTTTATTCCCTGGGAGCTCTGGGAGGTCTCGTTGGTTGATATTATTGTTCTTCCTATGGGGTTGCAAACAGCTTCAGCTCCTTCAGTCCTTTCTCTAACTGCTCAGTTGGTGTCCCTGTGCTCAGTCTGATGGTTAGCCGCAAGTATCTTCATCTGTATCAGTAAGACATCTCTCAGGAGACATCTATATCAGACTCCTGTCAGCGAGCATTGGCATGAGCCATAGTGACAGGGTTTGGTGGCTGCATATGGGATGGATCCCCAGGGTGGGCAGTATCTGGATGACCTTTTCTTTCAGTCTTTTTTGCATCTGAAAATTAACAATGCAGCAAATCCTCTTAATGCCTCAGGTGCATTGACTCAAGAACTGAGTCAGAGAATGCTTGTAAAGTATCAATCAAATAGTTGACCACAGCAGACAGGCAATTCTAAATAATCTTAACAGTTATATCTTGCTATTAATTGTTGTCTCGTTCATTCATCTTTAGGAAAGAAATATGGAACTTTTGGCAATCTTGATACTTACTAAATTTAGAATTAGCTTAAGATAATAGTTAAAATGCGATTTTTATCAATAGTTTATTTGACATCTCCATAATTTTTCTTTAATTTTCATGAATAATGTGATTGTGAAGACAACTAATTTTACTTATATAAATTATCTTACAGAGAGAGAAAGAGAAAGAGAGAGAGAGAGAGAGAAAGAGAGAGAGAGAGAGAGAGAGAGAGAGAGAGAGAGAGAGAGAGAGAGAGAGAGAGAGAGGGAGGAGGAGAGGGGAGAGAGTCCAGAAAGCACACTAGTGATAAAATTTATATTATTTGTTGTACAAAGTATTTTATATATTTATTGGTCTTGATTCCTTAAAGTATCAATGTTGATGTTGATAACCTAACTCCCATTATTAATTTAATCAAATAGGCTCATATCACAATTGCTATTTCATGTACTCTAAAGTGAAAATATCCTGAGTGAGGTAAACCAGTCACAATAGAAGACACATGGTGTGTACTCACTGATAAGAGGATATTAGCCAAAAAGAAGCTCATACTACCCACTATACAACTCACAGACCATATGAAACCCAAGAAGAAGATAACAGCAAAGTGTGGATACTAGAGTACTACTCAGTAAGGGGAAGAGAATAATCTCTGGAAAATAGAAGGAGAGAGTGAGATCTGGGAGGGAGAGAGGAGGTGGAGGGAAAAGAAGGGCCAGTTCAGATATGGGTAGAGATGTGCAAGAAGTACAGAGGGTCAGGAATTTGAAAGTAGGTATGTAGCGGTTGGGGGGGGGCAGCGTAGGCACTAGAAAGTTCCAGATGCTGGGGACCCAAGAGGGTCCCAGGATCCAACATGGAGGACTTTAACCAAATTACCCAACAAAGGGGAGATATAACCTACAGAAACCACATCCAGTGGGTAGGCATGGCTCCCAGTTGAGGGAGAGGACCACATACCTACATCAAAATTATTAATCCAGAATGCCTCCTGTCAAAAGGAAATGCAGGAATGAAGAGAGGAGCAGACTCTAAAGGAAAGGCCGTCCAGAGACTACCCCACCTGGAAATCCATCCCATCTGCTTACACCAAACCCAGACACTATTGCTGATGCCAAGTGTTTACTGAGAGGAGCCTAGTATAGCTGTCCCCCAAGAGGCTCTACCAAAGCCAGACCAATACAGATATGAAGTGCACAGCCACACATTTGACTGAGCATGGGGTCCCCAATATGGAAGTTAGCACAAGGACTGTAGGAGCTGGAGGGGTTTGCAACTTCATAGGAAGAACAACAATATCAACCAAACAGTTTGATCAACTCAGATCAGTTTGTAATGGCATTAATAGGAGGACTGGGTCCAAATCTTACAGTTGTGTAAAAATAGAGAAAATTTATATCAGTGAAAATCTCACTCTTGTATCTAAAATTTCTATACCAATGTAAAGATTATAACTTTACCTTAGTAACAAATATATGGATTTCTACCAAATGATATTATGGCTGTATAATTTTAGCTAATTCCTCCCTGTTAAATGATGACCATTTCTAAATTCTCTATAAAGGACACCTTAGAATAACCACTTCCAGCCTCCCAAAGATTAGGGAATTGGGGTGATGATTCTTCAGTAACTTCTTGAAGCTATACATGGGTGTTGAGATATCTTTGGGGGGATGGAAAATAGGGGACTTGTTTGACGTTATTAAGGGCACCCAAAGATTGTTGTATTCTCCGATGTCTGTCTTGACTGGATACGGCTGAAAGTCCCTGAGATAAGGAATCCAAGCAGGCCAGTTCAGCATTCTGATGACTAGCTTCACCAAATATTTTGTAATATATAAATCTCAAAACAAAATTTTAGTATCATCAAGATATCTTTTTGTTTGATACCTTGAATCTAGTTTTTCAGGAGATCTACCTCTATCAAATCTGATCAATATAACTCTGGAAGGTGTCCAGAGCCTAATCACCCTTTTTAAATACCACAAAGACAAAATCTTTCTCCCAAAATAGCATGTCATTTAGTCAGCAACCAGAAAAGCTTGTACCTTGCATGTTGAAAATTAAACTCTCTTAGGCTGTAAATCTTAATTTTTAGTGGATTCTTGCCTAAGACATTGGCTCACCACCTGCTGAAGTAATTATTAAATAATTGGTATCTTTTTACCCATGCTAGTGCTGGCACCTTAGTTCTGCATGGCATCTGTTGAGTATCTTCATCTCAACAACAGCCAGTTCCAGTGCATCACTGCTCCAGGCTGGCCCCCTGGTTCTCTCTGACTTGGGCGCTTGCTCCCTGGTGTTAGTTCCAGCACTGTAGGGCCATAAAAAAACCTAACAATAATTTATCTCAGCAGCTCCATGTTGCCCCCAAGTACTCTCTGACCCGAGTGGTTTGTGCACTGTTCCAGCACGGCACTTTGCCATGCTGCTCCTTAGAGTTAGTTCCAGCACCAGAAGGCCATATGGAACTAACCTAATTTATCTCTGGTTAGTATCACTCTTGGCTGCCTCTCTGCAAGCAGCAAACTCTGCCCATACACCAACAAGCCGGACAAATTCAAAACTCCAGAAACTTGTAGTTTTTTTGTTTTTTTTTCCGGAGCTGGGGACCAAACCCAGGGCCTTGCCCTTCCTAGGCAAGGGCTCTACTACTGAGCTAAATCCCCAACCCCAGAAACTTGTAGTTTAACAATGGCTTTATGTCAGATTTACTTAGCAAATTTTATATCCCACAGAATGTCCACACCATAAACTCAGCCAAATGATAAAGATATTAACTGCCCACCTAGATAAGCTAAATTGTCCTATAAAAATCCATCCCTTAAGAAATATTCATAACCACCTAAGGCCATTTAAGACTACATGGATCTGGGTTGTCCTTCTCTGTCTCTATCTTGTTTCTGTTTACCCTTCCCCTTCTCTCCTACCTTACAAATCTTTGTCCCCACCTTACATTTTACTGTCTGATCATGGGTCTTGACCTAATTTGTGCCAGCCCTCACCTGCATATAGACATCAACCTATATGGGGGTGGGGGAGCATCCTCATACAGGCAGAGAGGAGGGAAGTGGGCATACGGGGTTTGTGGAGGGGAAACTGGGAAGGAGGATAACATTTGAAATGTAAATAAATTAAATAACCAATGAATACAGAAAAAAACTTGAATCATATAGACTTCTGAAAATGTACTTACATTAAGCAAAATACATAAAACTGTTAGGTTCTTTAGGGATGACTCAATCTTATTTTGGGCACATTTAAATGTAAAAATAAAACCGTAAAATCTAGCGACAGATGATAATAAGCTGGAAAGAGCGTGGAACATACAGAAGTTCAATATCAGGACAGCAGGAGCTCTGTGATGTGATTTGTGAAGGAGATAACCTATACACTTTCCTGAACTGAAAACACAAATAAACAACTTAACCGTTTTTGTGCAATTAGCAAATTATTTGCATAATTATTTATTTTTCCTCAATTTTACAAAATAAAGATAAAGCATGAGAGAAGAATATAGTTTTATATTTTGAAAAAGACATTATGTTTGTATGATTACATTTTATCAAAGAAGGGTATCATTACCCGGTGATATTTCCTTTATGGACTTCTTTATACCTAAAGAAGTCTTTCAAAATTTCATCATCAAATACTTCATTTTCTTCACTAGTATAAGGATACTGTTTTGGGTTTACATCAATTCTAAACAGATGCATTAAATCTCACCATTTTAGTAGGTACCAGCCCTTCCTCCCTTCCTTCCTTCCTTCCTTCCTTCCTTCCTTCCTTCCTTCTTTCTTTCTTTCTTTCTTTCTTTCTTTCTCTCTCTCTTTCTCTCTCTCCCTCTCTTTCTCTCTCTCCCTCTCTTTCTCTCTCCCTCTCTCTTTCTCTTTCCCTCTCTCTCCCTCTTTTGTTCTCTTAATTTTTATCTATTCCCATTTTGATTACTTTTTCAAATAGCACATGCTGTAAACCAAACATGAGAAATACTTTATACATTACAGTTCACATAACAAAACACATTTAGAAATATTTATAGGTGTTATTATGGCATATACTAATAACATAAAAATATAAATTAATATATCCCAAGTTTTTCAAAATTAGAGTAGATAAAGGTGATAAATATAAAAAAATAGAAAAAATAAGGATTAACTTAGAATGTGCCCAATTGTTGTCTGGCTGCTCTGTCATATCCATCTCTATGAGACAATTTGAATTCATCATCTGGTTCCAGTAAATGCTACTCCAGATATTCCCTGTTCCATTATTGAGGTATAATTGTGGTATGTTGGCTTGGTTTTACTTGCTTTCCTTTAGCTGCCAGGAAACCATTTGTTGTAGTTATTGCTACTGTTATTCCTTGGCCAAAGAAACATGCCAAGGTTTTCTCAAATCCCATGACAATTGTTTCAAGAAAAAAATAATAACAGAAATCGATTTTATTCTCAGATTTGTTTTTTTTCCTTTGGAAAACACAATGTTATATTTATTTCTCTGTGGCTTTGTGTGCGGGGAATAATTATCATATTAAACTTTATTGGTATAACGTGGTTAGGAGTGGGGATTGAGCCTCTAAATTTTTCTTTTGCACAGACTTAATAGGACTGGGTTCTTCAGCATAAACTCAGCTATTTTCCTTCCTCTGTGGTCTATTCTTTTCTTTTTTTTTTCTTTTTGTAATTGGATATTTTATGTACATTTCAAATGTTATTCCCTTTCCTAGTTTCCTGGCCATAAGCCCCCTAGCCCATCCCCTTCCCCTTTTCCTATAAGGGTGTTCTCCCTCACCAACCACCCCCACTTCCTGCCTCCCCACCCTGACATTCCCCTACACTGGGGGGTCCAGCCTTGGTGCCCAACAAGGCCATCCTCTGCTACATATGCAGCTGGAGCAATGGATCTGTCCATGGGTACTCTTTGGTTGGTGGTTTAGTTCCTAGGAGCTCTGGTTGGTTGGTATTGTTCTTATGTGTTTGCAAGCCACTTCAACTCCTTTAATCCTTTCTCTAACTCCTCTAACAGGGACCTCGTTCTCAGTTCAATTTTTTGTTTGTTTGTTTTTGTTTTGTCTAGTTCTAGATCTGTTGTAGATTTTTTCAGTTTTGGTGGTGGATGAATGCATGAAGATATATTTGATAATGAAGTATAAAATTGAATGTACATCTCCATAGCTTCAGAATGGCTATTCTAACTGCATCAAGTTCATTGAGATGTTTAGATGTTGGATCTGGCTAAATTTAGTGTGTGATATTTTTTGCAAGTTTTTTATAATAAAGTTTATTACATTTTTAGAGGAAATATTAAACCTAGAAAAATCCATGTGCATCATATATTTTTATCTAAATGGTCTACCCTTTTCTAACTTCAATCTAAAATCAAATATTCATAATGTAGGCTGAGTGTGTATACATGTAAGAAAGATACGTTGTTAGCTTCTTACTGCCTCCTTATTTTCAAAATGAGCAAATGTGATTTTCAGTATTCTACTTTAGCTGATGACTGTTGATAACACTGGTTTTCATATTTGCACATGTGGAATATGCTTAATTTTAACTGAAGAATATGTATGACAGTGATCTTTATGGTCTCAAGTGACAACTGATATAACAGATGTACAGGATATTTTGTGAAATTAACTCACCCTTCTTGAGAATGAGCCAAATAATAAATACCCATTAAAGCAAGGACCTGCTGCTTCAGGACACTTTAATAGACAAAACAGTTCACACCTCCCTGTAGCCTGGATCTCTATTGTTAATAACAATATGCTAACAAATGTCCTTTCTCATATTTGCCTCTGAAAGCAAGCCGAGTGTTTTTCTTTGCTTTCCAGGACAAAGAAAATTTAAAATATGCTCCCTCCTTCTGATCTACATTTCTGTCTTGTAAATAAAGTTATATATTCTAGGCCAGACTAGATCACAGTGTATAAGCCTTTCTATCCCCACTGAAAATGCTAAGAGTTAGAAATCCTCTTTCTCTAGCTTAGGCAAAGCTCTCTCTGTCACTCCAAGGCCCCTTTTTGATTGCCTATGCCCCTGATGCTATATCTCACTTGATATCCTGGACAATGAAGAATTCATCTCTCATTTCAGTCTCTCCATCATGCTATACACAGTAGTTGTCTCTTCTAATGTTCTCGTACTTCAAAATTAATTACAGCTTTAAATGTTTTTAAGACTCTTTTGTTCTATAAATTCCTGTTGGCAGATAATTTTGGATCAACTCCTTTCTCCTTACCTCCTCTCTTCTTCCTTTTCAACAAAATGTTTTGATCTTTTGGATTATTATTAGATTTTAGAATTTTTTAATCCAATTGTTTCTTCATTGAGGTTAGATTTAGACAGATTCACTTAAAAAAGTCACTTGTTTGTCCTTCCTTCCTTCTTTCCTTTCTTTCTTTCTTTCTTTCTTTCTTTCTTCCCTTCTTTCTTTCTTTCTTTCTTTCTTTCTTCTTTCTTTCTTTCTTTCTTTCTTTCTTTCTTTCTTTCTTTCTTTCTTTCTTTCTTCTTGGTTTGGAAGCTCCAGATTGACTTTCACAGTGGCAATACAAGACTGCCACCAATAGTCTTTAAGAGGTCCCTTTTATCTTCACCATCTCTAGCATTTGCTATTTATTATTATTTCTACTATTCTTTTAAAGTTCAGTAGTCTGACTTGGGAGAGGTGGAATCTCAATGTACTTTGTCTACTTCAACATTGTCATGCCTGAGCACCACTGACAAGCCACTCAGGAGAGGCAGAACACAGTCCTTAATAGGAGTCCAGGTCTGTGTTTCCCAAGGTGAGAAACTGCAGAGTCTAGGATGAATGCTGTAGTTCCTGTTCTCCTGTGAACCCAGACTCTGCCCAGAACAGGAATACTTTGGTCTACACTTCCCCTCAGGGCACCTATGTGCCAGGCAGAAAGAGGAGGACTGAACTTGTGACAAAAGTAGAATCCAGCTTGGTTCTGAGTGAGTGCCTAGACTACCAAGGGGCTGCAAAAAAGAAGGCTTTCTCTGAGAGATTTAGGCACAACTCTTTACATATTCCAAGCCCCCATGGTGATCTTTGATGAAGAATATGATACTTGTTTGTCCAAACTGTTTTATTTGCTGGCAGATATAACTGTATACACAATACTAAGGATAAACCAGAGATTAAATACCTTTTGCAGTAAGGAATGCCCAGAAAGGGAAAATCATTAGCTAAATACTAGGGGCATGTGTAGATAGCTCATTAGCATGGAAAACTCCAGGGTTTTATGCTGTGTGACTGAGTGTCATAGTCCTTTTACTGGGATTTTATGGTGACATGTTCTTGATCACATAGTTTGGCAAAGATCTGGCTCCATGCCTACCGTACTAAATTCTGAGATTCCCTGGGGTTTGAGCCTGCTCAACCTTACCAGTTCTGTCCGGTGGCATGGTACATACACTTGCCCCACAGTAGTTTGAATTCATATTTCTCTGATGGCTAATATTGTTGAACATTATTTCATGTTTATTGGCAATTTGTATTTCATCTTTTGAAAACTATATGTATTTCATTAATGATCTACACCTTTTCTTAATATTTATCAGAATGACTCCAAGAGAACACATAATAGAGATATTTGTAGATATAACATGAATAATTTTCAGACACTATTCATAATAACTCAGTGATTAAAACAACTTTGGTGTCCATCATTAGAATAAGGGAATTAGAAAAAAGAATAAGAGAAATGAAAAATAGAAAACTGGAAATATATACATATATATATGTATATATACATAGATAGGTAGGTAGATAGATAGATAGATAGATAGATAGATAGATAGATAGATATAGGTATAGATATATAGTTGGAAAGAGAGAGAAAGAGATAGAGACAGAGACAGAGACAGAAACAGATACAGAAAGGGAGAGTGAAGCACCTTAAAAATAAGAGAATGACAATGATGTTACATCATTTGCAGAAAAACAGATACAATTGGGTAAAATTATACTAAGTTGAGGTAGTCTCAAAAGGAAACATGTACATTTCTCTTCATTTGTGGGTCTTAGGTTTTTGCACATACATAAAATCATACATGTATGTAGGATCTGAATGCAGAGGGTGAATTTATCTAAGAGGGAAAAAAGAGACTAATGGAAGAGAAGAGAAAAAAGTAAATGTAGACAAGTAGAGGGAAAATTTGATTCACAGTAAATCTTATATTCCTATGTACTTATATAACCTAGTATCATGTACAATGAATACAGAAAATAAATAAATAAAAAACAAAAGGTATAATTTCCTATTTAAATAGTATTTACATTCAAAATTATAAAATACCACACACACTAAGAATTGGTCAAGCTTGAGGTGCTATATATTTTATATATAAAATTGCTGAAATCTAATAACTTAAATAACTTTCAATAACTTAAATCTAACATAAAGTTATATATTTATATTTTATTTATGTACGTTGGGCCAACACCAGTTTATTTACATCATATGTATACAGGTATCCATAGAGAACAGAAGGAGATTCTGGATGTCCTGTAAATGTAGCTCTAAGAGTGGTTGTTAGTTGCCTGGTGTGGGTTCTGGAAACAGAATCTGAGTCTTCTGTAGAAGACACCTCTCCAGCCTCCACTAAATCTAGTTTACATAGAAAGATTTATTTTTAGCTATAAACACATGTAAGAGTACATCTATAAAACATAATGACGATCAATGTTGATTATGATAGAATCTATCTGAAATTTTCTCATTATTTATAGGTTCTAAACCCACAAGGACCTCTGTACACTTGACACAGAATGAGTAATATATATATATATATATATATATATATACATATATATATATATATATGTATGTGATACATGTGAAAGAAACAAATGACTGGCTGTGTGAATGAGGATGGAGAGCCATGTTTTTTACTGTTGGAATATGATTGAAGATAGGCAAAAAAAGTGTGTTCCTATTAATTAGAACTGGAGACATCAGTTACATATAAAATAATAATTATATTTACATGTGGTTTATATTTAAATGTAATATACTATTTTAGTTGTTGTTAAGAGATTCTAAGAAAATCAAAGCTTAATTACCAACTGGAACCTCTAGCATGAAGAACCTGTTTTCTTTTTTGCTTTTAAATGTCATTTTACTCTTATTAATATAAATGTTTATCAATTAAATGATTTTTAAATCACCAAGCTGGGATAATTTAAACATTAAAGCTTTTATTTTTTTGGAGCTGAGTACCAAACCCAGGGCCTTGTGCTTGCTAGGCAAGCGCTCTACCACTGAGCTAAATTCCCAACCCACATTAAAGCTTTTTAACATTGTCTTAACACCAATAGCATAAAAGATAGGGCAATGTGTCAATGTCAAAATGAATATTTAGTTTAATAAAGAAGAAAACATAAACAAAGGCCCCTTGTAGACACATTATTTGTAATTAAAAAATATCATGCAAGAGAATGAACACATGATAAGTTCTAAGCATATGTTTTCAGGCAATTTCAATGGGATTCTTCCCTGTGAATTCATAAAGAGGTAGTGGTAAAACCAAGAGTGGAGTTGGATGAAGGAGGGACAGATGAAAAAATGATATAAATACAGTGTACTGATGTATGAGATTCTGAAAAATTTAATTAAAAGTAAAACGTTCCAATTCTTTAAAAAAAAATAAACAAAACAGAATGCATCAAGAACGCTAAAGGCCTTCAGATGAAAACAATTAACAAAAGCGAGGGCAATATGACATATCCAAAGCATGGCTCCTGAACTACAGCAAGCCCTGGATATCCTAATATAACAAAAACACAAGAAAATAACCTGAATCCACCCTTATAAGTATGATAGATTTTTTCTTCTATTTTTATTAAATTGGGTATTTCTTATTTACATTTCAAATGTTATTCCCTTTCCCAGTTTCCAGGCCAACATCCCCCTAACCTCTCCCCCTCCCCTCGGATATGAGTGTTCTCCTCCCCATCCACCCTTCATTACTGCCCCACAACAATCCCATACCCTGGGGGGCCAGCCTTGGCAGAACCGAGGGCTTCCCCTTCCACTGGTGCCCCTACTAGGCTACTCATTGCTACCTATGAATTGGGAGCCCAGGATCAGTCCATGTATAGTCTTTTGGTAGTGGCCTAGTCGGTGGAAGCTCTGGTTGATTGACATTGTTGTTCTTATGGGGTCTCGAGCCCCTTCAAGCTCTTTCAGTCCTGTCTCTGATTCCTTCAGTGGGGTCCATTCTCAGGTCACTGGTTTGCTGCTGGCATTCTCCTCTGTATTTGACATATTCTGGCTGTGTCTCTCAAGAGAGAACTACATCCGGTTTTTGTTAGTCTGCACTTCTTAGCTTCATCCATCTTATCTAGTTTAGTGACTGTATATGTATGAGCCACATGTTGTGCAGGTTCTGAATGGCAGTTCCTTCAGTCTCTGTTCTAAACTTTGCCTCCCTATCCCTTCCTATGAGTATTTTTGTTCCCCTTTTAAACGGGTGAAGCATCTGCATTTTGATCATCCTTCTTGAGTTTCATGTGGTCTGTGCATCTTGCTTCATTCGAGCATTTGGGCTAATATCCACTTATAAATGAGTGCATACCATGTGTGTTTTTCTGTGATTTGGTTACCTCAGGCAGAATGATATTTTCTAGATCCATCCATTTGCCTAGGAATTTCATGAAGTCATTGTTTTTGATAGTTGAGTAGTACTCCATAGAGTACTCCATTATGTAAATGTACCAAATTTTCTGTATCCATTCCTCTGTTGAAGGGCATCTGGGTTCTTTCCAGCTTCTGGCTATTATAAATAAGGCTGCTATGAACATAGTGGAGCACGTGTCTTTGTTATATGTTGGAGCATCTTTTGGGTATATGCCCAAGAGAAGTATAGCTGGGTCCTCAGGTAGTGCAATGTTCAATTTTCTGAATTTGGTACCACATCCTGAGGCATCCCAGATTTGCTGCACCCAAGGCATTTGACACTACAACTGGTAACATCCTAGGAGATCCACTGTACCAAGGACTCCAAGCTTGAAGGCATCCCAGGAGAACCTCTCTACACAGGGCAACTGAGCAATGGACCCCACAGTCTGAAGGCCTCCCAGGAGGCTTTGTGGCATTCAGGGCAACTGACCCAAAATACTAAAAGGCTCTCTAGAGTTCTGCTGCAAACAGGAAAACAGCAACCAGAGTTCATAGGACCCCTGAAGAACAGGACAGCAGTTTGATTATTCCTCTGAAGACTGAACAGTCTGAAACCTTCTCAAGAGATCTACTGCAGACAGCACAATAAATCAGCAGTTTCTCTTCCCCTCTGAAGACCCTTTAGTTGGAAGACCCCACAGGAAGTCTGCTATAGCCAGACTTCCTCAGGTCTACCAGAAGACCTGTTGGAAACCAAGGGACAAAAGAGGCAGATTCCAGACAGAGACACCCAGACCAATAAACACCAGGGATTATCAGATGGCTAGAAGGAAGTACAAGACCATAAACAACAGAAGTGAATATACATTATCATTAGAACCAAGTTCTTCCACCACAGCAAGCCCTGAATACACCAACACACCTGAAAATGAGGAAGCTGACCTAAATCTTGTCTCATGAAGATAACAGAGTCCTTTAAAAATGATTTAAATAAACTGCTGAAAGAAATACAAGAAAACACAGATAATAGGTAGAAGCCCTTAAATGGGAAACAAATAAATCCCTTAAAGAATTACAGGAAAACACAACCAAAGAGGTGAAGGAATTGTATAAAGGGGTCCAAGACAAATAAAAATAGTCCATATTTGTCACCTTGGAAAAAGCTCAAGTCCAAGTGTATCAGGGACCTCAACACAAAACTAGATACACTGAATCTAATAAAATAGAAAGTGGGAAAGTGCCTTGAACTCATTGCCACAGGGGGAGATTTCATAAACAGAACTCAAATGGCTCACACTCAAAGATCAAGAATTAATAAATGTGACTTCATGAAACTAGATAGACTCTGTAAGGCAAAAGCCATAGTCATTAAGATAAATCGGCAACCTACAGACTGGGAAAAAAACTAACCCCACATTTGATAGAGGGCTATTATCTAAAGAACTCAAGAAGCTAACTACAAAAAAACCAAAACCAAACCAAAACAAACAAACAAACAAAAAACAAAACAACCCAATCAAAAAGTGGAGTATAGAATGAACCAAACCGAGATTTCATAGCAGAGGAATCTTGAATGGCTGAGAAGCACTAAAAGAAATATTCAAGGGGTTGGGGATTTAGCTCAGCGGTAGAGCGCTTGCCTAGCGAATGCAAGGCCCTGGGTTCGGTCCCCAGCTCTGAAAAAAAGAGAGAAAAAAAGAGAGAAAAAAGAAATATTCAAAATCTTTAGTGATCAGAGAAATGCAAATCAAAACATCATTGAGATTCCACCTTTCCCCAATCAGAATGGCTAAGATAAAACCCTCAGGTGACAACACATGTTGGCAAGGATGTAGAGCAAGAAGAACACTACTCCATTGTTGGCGGGAATGCAAACTGGCATAACCACTTTGAAAACATTCTGGAGGTTCATCAGAAAATTGGAAATAGATCTACCAGAAGACCCAGCATTACCACTCTTCAGAATATACCCAAAAGGTGCCCCATCATGCTATAGGGTCATGCGTTCCACTATGATCATAGTGGCCTTATTTATGATAGCCAGAAGCTGGAAACAACCTAGATGTCCCACGACAGAAGAATGGATACAGAAAATGTGCTTTATTTACACAATAGAATACTATTCATCCATTAAGAATGAGGATATCCTGAGTATTGCAGGCAAATGGATGGAATGAGAAAATAGCATCCTGAGTGAGGTAACACAGATCCAAAATTACATGCATACTAATATGTACTAATATGTGGATATTGGCCAAAAACTAAGTACAGAATACCCACGATACAGTCTAAAGACTCATAAAGTTCAACAAGCTGAAGGACCTAAGTGAGGATGCCTCAGTCCTACTTGGGAGGAAGAAGGAAGCAAGCATAAGTGGGGAATGGAGGGAGAGACTATGGCGGAAAAGGGAACAGTGGAGGAGAGGGGAATATGATCCGGTATTGTGTGGGGGAACAGGACTGAAGCCCTGAGTGCCAGCAGAAAGGAAACAGGTGACCTCAGGAGGTAGGGGGTTGGGCGGAACCTCCAGAATGCACCAGAGACTTGGGAGTTGAGAAACCCTCAAGACTCAAAGGGGGGTAGAAGAAATGTGCTACAATGGGGAGAGGGAACTTTTAGAGCCTGCCTCCAGCAGAAAGACAGGGCATTAAAAGAGAAATGGGGTTGCTATCCCACAGTCAAAACTCTGACCTATTATTGTTCCTCTCTGAAACAATGCATGGACAGAAATGGATAAGAATCTGAGGAAAAGAATGTCCAGCACTAGGCCCAATGTGTAATCCAACTCAAGGTAAGGCCCCAAGGCCTGATACCATTACTGAGGCTATGGAATGGTCACAAAAGGGGACCTATTTTGACTGACTTTCGAAAGACACAAAAAGCAGCCAAAAGAGTCAGATGCAGATATTTGCATCCAACCAATCAACAGATGCTGTTGACCCCTGTGGTTGAAACAGGGAAAAGCTGGGGGAAGCTGTAGAGGAGGGCAACTCTGTAGAAGAACCTGCAGCCTCAATTAACTTGGACTCTGGAGATCTCTCAGACACTGGATCATCAACTAGGCAGCACACACCAGCTGATATGAGGGCTCCAACACGTACAGCAAAGTACTCTAGGTCTGGGTTCAGTCAGAGAAAATGCATCTAACCCTCAAGGGACTGGAGACACCAGGGAACTTAGAGGTCTGCCAGAGTTGGTGGTGTCTGGATATTCTAGTGGAGACAGGAGGCTAGGAATAAGGTATGGGATGTGGAACAGTCAGAGTGTGGATGAGGAGAGGAATAAGATCTGGAGCATAAAAATACATACATACATACATACATACATACATACATACATACATACATACATATTAAAGGAAAATACAATTAACCAGTGAAGGAAATAAATAAATCTGCAAAAAGATCTGAAAGTGGAAATAGAGGCAATAAAGAAAACACAAACTGAGGAAATCCTTGGGATGGAAAACCTAGGGAGGAGAACAAAAACTTTACTAGCCTATAGAAAGAGATGTCTATAAACACACAAAAAGCTTATAGAATACCAATTAGCCTGGACCATAAGAGAAAATTCTCCTGACACATAATAATCAAAACACAAAATCTACAGAACAAAGAAAGAATATTAAGAGCAGCATCAGAAAAAGGCCAAGTAACATACAAAGAAGGACCTATCAGAATTACACTCAACTTCTCAACAGACTGTAAAAACTGAAAGGGCCAGGAAAGGTATCTTGAAACCTCTAAAAAAGAAAACACACAGTTGCCAACCAAGACTACTACACCCAGAAAAAAGAATCTCAAACAACATAAATGCAGAAATAATATATTTCAGGACAAATCAAAATTCAAACAATATCTTTCCGCAAATCCAGAACTACAGAAAAATACTAGAAAGAAAACTCCAACACAAGATGGATAATTATGTTCAAGAAAACACAGGAAATAAGTAATTCCAAACGAGCAAAACAAGGAAAGCATATGTATGCACACATGTATACACACACACACACACACACACACACACACACACACACACGCAACCAACATCAAAATAACAGGAAATAAAATCACTAATTATTGATATCTCTCAACATCAATGGACTCAACTACCCAATAAAAACACACAGATGAACAGAATGGATGTAAAACAGGATATATCATTCTGCTGTATACAAGAAATATATCTCAGCAATAAAGATAAACTAACTCAGAGTAAAGGGGAGGGGAGGGAACTTTTCCAAACAAATCGATACAAGTAGCTGTTCTAATACTAAAAACAAAAACTTAAACCAAAATTCATCAAAAGCTACAGGGAAGGACACTTAATACTCATCAAAGGAAAATTCACCAAGATGATATCTCAATTCTGAACATCTATGTCCCAAACAAAAGGGAAACCACATTTGTAAAACAAACATTGCTTAGGCTTAAATCACACATTGAATCCTACACATTAAGAGTGGGAGTCCCCAGTGGAGAAGTTAGAGAAAGGACTGAAGGAGCCGAAAGTATTTGCCACCCCATAGGAAGAACAAGAGTTTCAACTAACCATATCTCCCAGAATTCCCAGGGACTAAACCACCAACCAAAGAATATATATGGAGTGACCCATGGCTCCAGAAGCATATGTAGTAGAGGATGGCCTTGTTGGACATCAATGGGAGGAGAGGCCCTTGGTCCTGTGAAGGCTTGATGCCCCAGTGTAGGGGAATACCAGGATGGGGAGATAGGAGGGAGTGGATGGGTAGGTGGTGAGGCACCCTCATAGAAGCAGGGAGAGGGGGGATGGGATAGGGTGTTCCGAGGGAGGAAACAGGGAGGGGGGATAACATCCAAAATATAAATTTAAAAAATATCCAATAAAAGAAGAGGAAAAAAGAGTGGGAGACTTTAACACCCCATTCAATTGACAGGTAATTTAGAAAAAAAACAGAAATAATGAAACTCATTGATATTATGTAGCAAATGGATTTAACAAATATCTATCGAATATTTCACCCAAACAAAGAAGACTATACCTTCTTCTCAGCACCTCATGGACCTTCTCCAAAATTGATCATATAGTCATTCAAAAAGGAAGCCTCAACAGATAGAAAAAAAAATAGAAATAACTCCTTGTATCTTATTAGGCACCCATGTACTAAAGGTGGACTTCAAAAACAACAGAAATACTAGAAAGAATACACACTCATGGAAATTGCAGGGCACACTACACTGTGGTCTCTGGGTCAGGGAAGAAATGCAGAAAGAAATTAGAGAATTTCTTGAAGTCAAAGAAAACAAAAATACAACATACCCAAACTTATGGGACACAATGAAAGCATTGCTAAGAGAAAAGTTCATAGCATTTACTGCCCCCATAAAAAATTAAAAAGTTTTCACATACCTGATTGCTCAGAAGCAACCATGCCAAAGAGGAGTTCAATGCAGGAAACAATCAAAATCAGTGTGGATATCAATCAGAAACAAGGAAATTAATAAAAAGTATCAACAGAACCAAGAGCTGGTTCTAGAGAAAATCAGCAAGACATACAAAGAGTCAAACTAAACAAAAGACAGAGCTATAGTATCAAATAAACAATATCAGAAAGGAAACAGGAAACAAAGCAACAGACACTAAGGAAATGAAAGAATCATTAAGTCTTATTTCAAAAGACTCTACTCAACAAAAGTGGAAAATCTTGACAAAGCAGTTGATTTTTCTAGACAGGTCTCACTGACTGTACATTGGTACAGTAGACAATTTCAGGAACAGAATACCAATGGCTCAGACTCTAAAATTTACAATTGATAAATGGGACTTCATGAAACTAAAAAGCTTCTGTAAAGCAAAAGATAATCTCAATATTACAAAACAGCACCCTGCAGATTGGGAAAGCTTGTTCACCAACCCTACAACTGACAGAGGGCTAAAATCCAAACTTTATAAATAACTCAAGTAGTTAGATACCAACAACCCAAATAACCCAATTTTTAAAATGCAGTTCAGTGCTAAAGAGAGAATTTTCAACATAGGAATCTCAAATGATAGAGAAACAATTAAAGAAGTATTCAAACTCCTTAGTCATCAAGGAAATGCAAATGAAAACAACTCTGAAGTTCCATCTCGCACACATCAGATTGGCTAAAATCAAAAACTCAAGAGAAAGCACATGAAGGCCAGGATGTGGAACAGGGGGAAAACTTCTCCATTGTTAGTTGGAGTGCAAATTTGTACAACCACTTTGTAAATCAACTTGGCACTTTCTCAGAAAATCTGGAATATTTCTACCTCAAGACCCAAGTACACCACTCCAGGCCAAAAAACTAAAAGATGCTCCTCCATCCCACAGTAACACTTGCTTAACTATGTTCATATAGCAACTTTATTCATAGTAGCCAGAAGCTGAAAACAACCTAGATATTTCTCAGCTGCTGAATGGATAAACAAAGTGTGGTACATCCACAAAATACAATTCAGGTATTATAAATACACATTTTAAATTGCACAGGCAGACACACGAGTGGAACTTGAGAATATGATCTTTAGTGAGGTAATCCAGATTTGAAATAACATGCATGGTATGTCATCACTTATAAGTGGATATTAGCCATCATGTATATGATATCCACATTTCATTTCACAGATTCAAAGAAGCTAAACAAGAAGGAAGGCTCAAGCAAGGATGTTTGAATCTCACTTAGAAGGGGATACAAAATAGTCATTGGAGGCAGATGGAGGGAGGTAATTGAGTCTGAGCAGTACTGGCATGTAATTGGTGATCAGGTTTGCAGAAAAAGAGGACAGAGGGTTATAGGGCCAGGAGAATGAAAGGAGATATATGGCTTGTGGGGCTGGAGAGTGGTGGGGCATCTAAAGGACATGCTAGAGATCTTGTGTGTGGGGAATTCCCTAAGAATCAATGGGGTAACCTTAGCTTCAACTCTAAGCAGTGGGAATATGGAACTTGAAGAGACTTCCTCCTATAGACAGGCAGGAACACCATTGAAGACATAGGGATACCAACCCACCCACCAAACTTTCAACACCAAATGTGTCCTGTCTACAAGAAATGCAGGGAGAGGGAATGGAGCAGAGATTGAAGGAATGGCCAACTAATTACCTGCCCCACTTGAGCCTCATCCCTGGGTATAGCACAAATCTCTGATAGTACAAATTATTCTCTATTATGCTTGCATACAGGTGTCAAGCATGGATTTCCGCTGAAAGATTCCACCATGCAGCTTATTCACACAGATGCAGATTCCCACATCAAAACAGTGGATCACGCTTGGGGACTCTTGTGGAGGAAGAGGAGAAAGGATTGCTGCCACTAAGCAGATAGGAACTATATAGACAGAACAATAGAGTCAGTGAATCTGTACCCTCATGGCCCTCAGAGACTAAACTACCAACCAAAGAGCATACATGTTCTGGACATAGACTTCCTTGTGTATATATAGCATATTGCAGCTTGGTCTTCGTGTGGGCCCAAAAATATTGGAACGTGGGTTATTCAAAAAGCTATTGCTGTTTATGGAATATGTTCTTCTAGGTGAATTGCCTTGTCTTGTCTCAGTGAGAGAAGATGCACCTAAACTTGAAGATTTGATGTGCCAGGGTGAGGGTATACAGAGGAGGGAGCACAACTGTTCAGAGGAGAAGGGGATAATGTGTGGAGGAAAGGATATGGGGAGATTAATGGGAGGCAGTAGTGAGTGGGATGTAAAATGAATGATTAAAATAAATCAATCAATAATTAAACACAACAGGCCAAGGAAACAAATAAATAAATGCAGGAAAATAAAGCAGCAGTCCACCAAATTGGAAAATCTAGAAGGATGAGATATTTTTCTCCACAGACGCCACTTATCAATGTTAAAAAAGATCTAGTAGGTAAATTAAATATATCTATAATCTCTAAGGATTATAATCCCCAAAACTGTTTTTAAAAGGCTACCAACCAAACAAAACAAACAGAGCATAAAGAAAAACAAAGAAAAAGTTATAGCTTCACATTTTGTTCAGATATCAACCAGGCTTTCAAAGAATTAATGGCAATATTCCTCAAAATACTCCACAAAATAGAAACAGAAGGCAAATTACCAAACTCAATTTTATTTGTTCACAGTCACCCTGAAACCCACATCACAAAAGATTCAACTAAGAAAGAGAATTACAGACTAACTTCCTTCATTAACATAGAGGTAACATCATTCAATAATTACTTGCAAACTGAATCAAAAACACATCAAGAATGTTATCTACCATGATGAAATATGTTTTATGCTAGAAATGCAACATATTTCAAACTATCAAATTCTGTCAATCTAATCCACCATAAAAACAAATGAAAGAGTAAAATATGATGATCTAATTAGATAATATTCTACAAAATCTAACATTCTTTCTAAACAAATATTTTGGAGAGATTAGGGATGCAAGTGACATCTTTAAACACAATAAAGGCAATCTACTACAAGCCAATAGCCAATATCACATTAAACTGGAAGAAACTCTAAGCCATCCCACTAAAATTAAGGACAGAACAAGACCTTCAAACCTCTCTATATCTATTCAATATCAAAATTAAAGTTATAGCTAGAACAATAAGAAAATTGACAAATATGAAGGGGAACAAACTTGGAAAGAAAGAAGACATTATTATTGCAGATGATATGCTGGTATACCCCGAAATTTCACCAAGAAAATCCTGAAGGTAAACACCTCTAAGTGAATGGCTGAATAAAGGATTAACATACACAAATATCAACTGAACTGAAAAAGAAATAATGGAAACAATCACCTTCACAATATCAAGGAATCATATAAAATGTTGAAGTAATTGTAACAAAGCAAGTGAAAATATGCCAAAACTTCGTGTTTGAACAAGGAAATTGAAGACAATATCAAAAGATAGAAAAATCTTCCATGATCATGAATCAGTAGTATTAAGAAAGAAAAATGGCCGCCCAAACAAAAGCAAACTGCACATTCAATTTAATCATCAACCTTTGAATATTGTACTTTAAAGAACTTGAAAAGACAAGAGTCAACTTCTTATAGAAAACCAGAATAGCCAGGTTAGTAATAAAAATCCTGTACAATAAAAGAACTTCTGAGCCCATACTCAGAGGCAGCTTGATCCCTAGGATTTCTGACATACCCAAGATGTTGGATGAAACCCCAATCTCTACTACAATACCCAAGGTAACTGGTACATGCCCCTGGACCCAGGGGACGCAGGAACCATTGCACAGCCATAGGCATACATTGCTTCCAGTTTGCATCTCTTCCAGAGAACAGACACTGGAGTCAAGCTCTACAACCACTCTGCCCAACCACAGAGGCAGTTTAACCCTCAACAACTCTGACACAGCCATGAATCTCAGGATCACAGGATCACAGGATCACCGGATCACATGATCACTGGATCACAGGATCACAGAGACAAGTGGATACTGAGGAGCTCTGACACAAAGAGGATCACAGGCTCACAGCTCAAAGGCTTACTGGAGGGATAGGCCACTCAGGGACAGTAAGGCCAGTTGGAACCAGAGATAACCAGACTGCAAGAGGCAAGCACAAGAGCATAAGTAACACAAACCAATGCTATATGGCAACATCAGAACACAGATCTCCCACCATAGCAAGCCCTGAAAATACCAAGAAACAAGAAAAGCAAAGTTCAGATCTAAATTAGAAACTCACAAAGATGACAGAGGACATTAAGACAGACATAAATAAGTCCCTTAAAGATATGCATGACATTGATTCTCAGCCTTTTGCCTAAGAAAAAGTGAAGAAATACAGGAAAACACAGGTAAACAAGTAGAAGCCCTTAAAGTGGAAACACATGAATCTTTTAAAGAAATAGAGGGAAGCAAAACCAAAAAGATAATGGAATTGAACAAAACCACCCAGAATCAAAAATAGAAGTAGAAACATTAAAGAAAAACAAAGGGAGACAAACCTGGAGATGAAAATCCTATGAAAGAGATCAGGAGTCATAGATACAAGCATCACCAACAGAATACAAGAGATAAAAGAGACAATCTTGGGGGCAGAACATACCATAGAAAACAATGACACAACAGTCAAAGAAACTGCAAAATGCAAAAGGATCCTAATCCAAAACATCCAGGAAATCCATGAGACAATGAGAAGATCAAACCTAAGGATAATAAGTATAGAGAAGAGTGACGATTCCCAACTTAAAGGGCAAATAAATATCTTCAACAAAATTATAGAAGAAAAACTTCCCTAACCTAAAAAAAGTGATGCCCATAAATACGCAAGGAGCCTACAGAACTCGAAATAGATTGGATGAGAAAAAACTTCCTCCTTTCACGTAATAGTCAAAACAACAAATACACTAAACAAACAGAATATAAAAAGCGGTAAGGGAAAAATGTCAAGTAACATATAAAAGTAGATCTATCCGAATTATACCAGACTTCTCAGCAGAGATTATGAAAGCTAGAAGAACCTGGGAAGATGTCATATAAACCCTAAGAGAACACAAATGCCAGTCTAGGTTACTATATCCAGCAAAACTCTCAATTACCATAAATGGAGAAACCAAGATATTCCATGACATGACCAAATTTGTATAATATCTTGCAAGAAATCCAGGGCTACAAAGGATAGTAGATGGAAAGCTCCAACACAAGGAAGGAAACTACACCCTAGAAAAAGCAAGAAAGTAATTTTCTATCAACTAACCCAAAAGAATATAGTCACATAAACCTAATTTCTTCTCTAATAACAAAATAGGCAAAAACAATCATTGACCCCTAATATCTATCAGCATCAATTGACTCAATTCTCCAATAAAAAGACATAGACTTACAGACTGGATACATAAAGAAGACCTGGCATTTTGCTGCATATGGGAAACACACCTCAGTAACAAAGGCAGGCACTTCCTCAGTATAAAAGGCTGGAAAAAATTTCCAAGCAAATGTTTCCAAGAAACGAGTTGGACTAGCCATTCAAATATTGAATAAAATTTCTTGTGGTTTCTGTTTGTGCCTGGAGCTGACCTGGTCCCATAGCTCTCTGTCCCCAAATCCCATGGGGGAGAGAGGTGTTCTCTCAAAAGTGAAGACAATCTTGAGAGCTCAGAGGAGGCAACTACTTCTGCCCACATTCCTGGCCCAAGAGGAACCTGCCTAGTGCCCTCTGGGCACAGGAATCTAGGAGCAGACAGTGGTAGGACCCTTACAGTTTCTGCCTCTCCCCAGGGCTGAAAGCCAGTTGCAAGAAGCATTGGCACATCTGAGAGCAAAGGGGAGATCAAATATTCTGCTTTAAGGGACCTGCCTGGAGTCCTCAGAACACACTAGACCAGATTCAATCTGGGACAGAATTCTTCCAGTTTCTGCCTGTGCCCAGAGCTGACCCAGGCCCACAGATCTCTAGACCCAGATCCTGTTGAAAGAAAATGGGTCTACAGGAGTGCTGACACACAGGCTTACAGGAAGGTCAAGCCACTGTCAGAGATAGCAAGAAAAGCTAACACCAGAGTCAACCTGATGGCAGGAACCTAAGTAACATAAACATGACTACTTGGCATCATCAGAAGCCAGGTCTATCGCCAAAGTAAATACTGGATATCAAAACACAACACAAAAGCAATATTTAGATTTAAATTCACACATCTCATTACAATGACAGAGGACATTAAGAAGGACATAGATAACTCCAGTGAAAAAATAGAGGACAACACAGGTAAATAAGCAGAAGCCCTTAAAAAGGAAACACAAAAATCACTTAAAGAATTACAGGGAAACATAACCAAACAGGTGAAGGAATTGAACAAAACTGTCCAGGATATAAAAATGGAAATAGAATCAATAAAGAAATCACAAAAAGAGACAATAATGGAGATAGAAAACCTAGGAAAGAGAAGAGGAGTCATAGATGCAAGAACCAAAATGATGCTCCAATATATAGCAAGAACATGTGCTCCATTGCATTCATAGCAGCAGTATTTATAAGAGCTGGAAGTTGAAACAACCCAGATGTCCTTCAAGAGGGAAATGGAAATAGAAAATATGGTAAATCTACACAAGGGAGTACTATTCAGCTATCAAAAACAATGACTTCATGAAATTCATAGGCAAATGGATGGAACTAAGAAATATCCTGCATGGGGTAGCCCAATCACAAAAAAACAAAACAAAAAAAAAACAAAAACAAAAAAAAACATATATGGTATACACTCACTTATAAGTGGATATTAGCCCAAATGTTCAAATTACTCAAGATATAATCCATAGATCACATTAAGCTCATGAATAAAGAAGACAAAAATATAGATGCTTCAGTCCTTCTTCAACTGGGGAATAAAAATATTTATAAAAGGAGATATGGAGAAAAAGTTTATGGCAGAAACTGAAGGAATGGTCTTTCAGAACCTGCCCACCTGGGGATCCATCCCATATACATAGAGCCACCAAACCTAGACAATATTGCTGATGCCACGAAGTGCTTGCTGACAGGAGCCTAATATTGCTGTCTCCTGAGAGGTTCTGTCAGAGCATGACAAATACAGAGGCCAATGCTAGCAGCAAACCATTGAACTGAGAACAGGGTCCCCATTGGAAGAGTTAGAGAAAGGATTGAAAGAGATAAACGTGTTTGCAGTGTTATAAGGACAACATTACCAACCAACCAGAGCTTCCAGGGTACATGTTTACAGGCACATGGCTCCAGGTGCATATGTAGCAGAGGATTTCCTTTTTGGGCACCAATGGTGGGAGAAGCCCTTTGTCCTGCCAAGGCTGTACCCCCTACTCCCACCCCTCCTAGGGTTTATCAGGGCAGGAAGGCAGGAAGTGGTGAGTGGTTTTATGAGGGGAACACCCTCAGAGAAGGTGGGGGAGAGGGAGGGGATAGGGGGTTTATGGTCAGGAAACTGGAAAAGGGTTTAAAATGTAAATAAAATATATCCAATATATATGAATAAAACTGACTTTGAACCAAAAGTTATCAAAAAAGATAAAGAAAGACACTTAATCAAAGGAAAAATCCCCCAAGATGTACTCTCAATTCTGAATATCTATGAGCCAAATGCAAGGGCACCAACATTCAGAAAAGAGAATTTACTATAGCTCAAAGTACACAATGCACCTCACACAATAATTGTGGGAGACGTCAACACCCAACTCTCATCAATGGACTGATCCTGCAAACAGAAACTAAATAGAGACACAGTGAAACTAGCAGAAGTTTTGAATCAAATGGATTTAACAGATATCTAAGAATATTTCATCTTAAAATAAAAGATTATATCTTCTTATCAGCACCTCATGGTACTGTCTCCAAAATTTGCCATATAATCTGTCACAAAACCGGTATCAACACGTGCCTGTACATAGAAAGAATGCCATGCATCCTCTCAGATGGAAGAGTGTGGGGTGGCTGCTCTGAGCCTCCTCAGAATTGGGTTTCTGGCATGGAAACCTGTGTTGGGAGCTAGATAGGTAGAGAAGTTGCTGCCAGGCTCAGAGAGAGGCCTTTAGCAGTATGATAAGGGATGGAGCAAAGGAGGTGAGATGTTTTGGTGACTGATACTTAACATATCTAGCAGATATCTTGGGGCACTGTGTTGCTAGAACTAGTGAGAAATAAAAGACAGCTTTTATTTCTATATTTTTACAACAACCAGCGTGATGGGTAAAAGTCCACTACAAATCCTAAAAGTTGACAGAAAGTTTATTTTCTTTTTTTTTTTTTTAAGCAACTTTTATCATTTTATTACAATGCCAATTCCAATGCCAGATGCCACAAAATGCCTTAAAGTGTGTGTTGTCTTCCAAGGTTTGCTTTTGCATTTCAACAATTTTAATGAGAAATGTATAATAAATGTATAATAAATGTATAATAATATAATGCCTAAAAAAGGTACAGTTGCAGATCTGGTCGATGAGTTGGCTTGCTGACTTGAGTTCAGGATTTTTTTTTTTTTTTTTTTTTTATTAACTTGAGTATTTCTTATATACATTTCGAGTGTTATTCCCTTTCCCGGTTTCCGGGCAAACATCCCCCTCCCCCCTCCCCTTCCTTATGGGTGTTCCCCTCCCAACCCTCCCACCATTGCCGCCCTCCCCCCATAGACTAGTTCACTGGGGGTTCAGTCTTAGCAGGACCCAGGGCTTCCCCTTCCACTGGTGCTCTTACTAGGATATTCATTGCTACCTATGGGGTCAGAGTCCAGGGTCAGTCCATGTATAGTCTTTAGGTAGTGGCTTAGTCCCTGGAAGCTCTGGTTGCTTGGCATTGTTGTACTTTTGGGGTCTCGAGCCCCTTCAAGCTCTTCCAGTTCTTTCTCTGATTCCTTCAATAGGGGACCTATTCTCAGTTCAGTGGTTTGCTGCTGGCATTCGCCTCTGTATTTGCTGTATTCTGGCTGTGTCTCTCAGGAGCGATCTACATCCGGCTCCTGTCGGCCTTCACTTCTTTGCTTCATCCATCTAGTCCAATTGGGTGGCTGTATATGTATGGGCCAAATGTGGGACAGGCTCTGAATGGGTGTTCCTTCAGTCTCTGTTTTAATCTTTGCCTCTCCCTTCCCTGCCAAGGGTATTCTTTTTCCTCATTTAAAGAAGGAGTGAAGCATTCACATTTTGATCATCCGTCTTGAGTTTCGTTTGTTCTAGGGATCTAGGGTAATTCAAGCATTTGGGCTAATAGCCACTTATCAATGAGTGCATACCATGTATGTCTTTCTGTGATTGGGTTAGTTCACTCAGGATGATATTTTCCAGTTCCAACCATTTGCCTACGAATTTCATAAACTCGTTGTTTTTGATAGCTGAGTAGTATTCCATTGTGTAGATGTACCACATTTTCTGTATCCATTCCTCTGTTGAAGGGCATCTGGGTTCTTTCCATTTTCTGGCTATTATAAATAAGGCTGCGATGAACATAGTGGAGCACGTGTCTCTTTTATATGTTGAGGCATCTTTTGGGTATATGCCCAAGAGAGGTATAGCTGGATCCTCAGGCAGTTCAATGTCCAATTTTCTGAGGAACGTCCAGACTGATTTCCAGAATGGTTTTACCAGTCTGCAATCCCACCAACAATGGAGGAGTGTTCCTCTTTCTCCACAACCTCGCCAGCATCTGCTGTCACCTGAGTTTTTGATCTTAGCCAATCGCACTGGTGTGAGGTGAAATCTCAGGGTTGTTTTGATTTGCATTTCCCTTATGACTAAAGATGTTGAACATTTCTTTAGGTGTTTCTCAGCCATTCGGCATTCCTCAGCTGTGAATTATTTGTTTAGCTCTGAACCCCATTTTTTAATAGGGTTATTTGTTTCCCTGCGGTCTAACTTCTTGAGTTCTTTGTATATTTTGGATATAAGGCCTCTATCTGTTGTAGGGTTGGTAAAGATCTTTTCCCAATCTGTTGGTTGCCGTTTTGTCCTAACCACAGTGTCCTTTGCCTTACAGAAGCTTTGCAGTTTTATGAGATCCCATTTGTCAATTCTTGATCTTAGAGCATAAGCCATTGGTGTTTTGTTCAGGAAATTTTTTCCAGTGCCCATGTGTTCCAGATGCTTCCCTAGTTTTTCTTCTATTAGTTTGAGTGTGTCTGGTTTGATGTGGAGGTCCTTGATCCACTTCGACTTAAGCTTTGTACAGGGTGATAAGCATGGATCGATCTGCATTCTTCTACATGTTGCCCTCCAGTTGAACCAGCACCATTTGCTGAAAATGCTATCTTTTTTCCATTGGATGGTTTTGGCTCCTTTGTCAAAAATCAAGTGACCATAGGTGTGTGGGTTCATTTCTGGGTCTTCAATTCTATTCCATTGGTCTATCTGTCTGTCTCTGTACCAATACCATGCAGTTTTTATCACTATTGCTCTGTAATACTGCTTGAGTTCAGGGATAGTGATTCCCCCTGAAGTCCTTTTATTGTTGAGGATAGCTTTAGCTATCCTGGGTTTTTTGTTATTCCAGATGAATTTGCAAATTGTTCTGTCTAACTCTTTGAAGAATTGGATTGGTATTTTGATGGGGATTGCATTGAATCTGTAGATTGCTTTTGGTAAAATGGCCATTTTTACTATATTAATCCTGCCAATCCATGAGCATGGGAGATCTTTCCATCTTCTGAGGTCTTCTTCAATTTCTTTCTTCAGTGTCTTGAAGTTCTTATTGTACAGATCTTTTACTTGCTTGGTTAAAGTCACACCGAGGTACTTTATATTATTTGGGTCTATTATGAAGGGTGTCGTTTCCCTAATTTCTTTCTCGCCTTGTTTCTCTTTTGTATAGAGGAAGGCAACTGATTTATTTGAGTTAATTTTATACCCAGCCACTTTGCTGAAGTTGTTTATCAGCTTTAGTAGTTCTCTGGTGGAACTTTTGGGATCACTTAAATATACTATCATATCATCTGCAAATAGTGATATTTTGACCTCTTCTTTTCCGATCTGTATCCCTTTGATCTCCTTTTGTTGTCTGATTGCTCTGGCTAGAACTTCAAGAACTATATTGAATAAGTAGGGAGAGAGTGGGCAGCCTTGTCTAGTCCCTGATTTTAGTGGGATTGCTTCAAGTTTCTCTCCATTTAGTTTAATGTTAGCAACTGGTTTGCTGTATATGGCTTTTACTATGTTTAGGTATGGGCCTTGAATTCCTATTCTTTCCAGGACTTTTATCATGAAGGGGTGTTGAATTTTGTCAAATGCTTTCTCAGCATCTAATGAAATGATCATGTGGTTCTGTTCTTTCAGTTTGTTTATATAATGGATCACGTTGATGGTTTTCCGTATATTAAACCATCCCTGCATGCCTGGGATGAAGCCTACTTGATCATGGTGGATGATTGTTTTGATGTGCTCTTGAATTCGGTTTGCCAGAATTTTATTGAGTATTTTTGCGTCGATATTCATAAGGGAAATTGGTCTGAAGTTCTCTTTCTTTGTTGTGTCTTTGTGTGGTTTAGGTATAAGAGTAATTGTAGATTCGTAGAAGGAATTCGGTAGGGCTCCATCTGTTTCAATTTTGTGGAATAGTTTGGATAATATTGGTATGAGGTCTTCTATGAAGGTTTGATAGAATTCTGCACTAAACCCATCTGGACCTGGGCTCTTTTTGGTTGGGAGACCTTTAATGACTGCTTCTATTTCCTTAGGAGTTATGGGGTTGTTTAACTGGTTTATCTGTTCCTGATTTAACTTTGATACCTGGTATCTGTCTAGGAAATTGTCCATTTCCTGAAGATTTTCAAATTTTGTTGAATATAGGTTTTTATAGTAAGATCTGATGATTTTTTGAATTTCCTCTGAATCTGTAGTTATGTCTCCCTTTTCATTTCTGATTTTGTTAATTTGGACGCACTCTCTGTGTCCTCTCGTTAGTCTGGCTAAGGGTTTATCTATCTTGTTGATTTTCTCAAAGAACCAACTTTTGGTCCTGTTGATTCTTTCTATGGTCCTTTTTGTTTCTACTTGGTTGATTTCAGCTCTGAGTTGGATTATTTCCTGCCTTCTACTCCTCCTGGGTGTATTTGCTTCTTTTTGTTCTAGAGCTTTTAGGTGTGCTGTCAAGCTGCTGACATATGCTCTTTCCTGTTTCTTTCTGCAGGCACTCAGCGCTATGAGTTTTCCTCTTAGCACAGCTTTCATTGTGTCCCATAAGTTTGAGTATGTTGTATCTTCATTTTCATTAAATTCTAAAAAGTTTTTAATTTCTTTCTTTATTTCTTCCTTGACCAGGTTATCATTGAGTAGAGCATTGTTCAATTTCCACGTATATGTGGGCATTCTTCCCTTATTGTTATTGAAGACCATTTTTAGGCCGTGGTGGTCCGATAGCACGCATGGGATTATTTCTATCTTTCTGTACCTGTTGAGGCCCGTTTTTTGACCAATTATATGGTCAATTTTGGAGAAAGTACCATGAGGAGCTGAGAAGAAGGTATATCCTTTTGCTTTAGGATAGAATGTTCTATAAATATCCGTTAAGTCCATTTGGCTCATGACTTCTCTTAGTCTGTCGACATCACTGTTTAATTTCTGTTTCCATGATCTGTCCATTGATGAGAGTGGGGTGTTGAAATCTCCCACTATTATTGTGTGAGGTGCAATGTGTGTTTTGAGCTTTAGTAAGGTTTCTTTTACGTATGTAGGTGCCCTTGTATTTGGGGCATAGATATTTAGGATTGAGAGTTCATCTTGGTGGATTTTTCCTTTGATGAATATGAAGTGTCCTTCCTTATCTTTTTTGATGACTTTTAGTTGGAAATTGATTTTATTTGATATTAGAATGGCTACTCCAGCTTGCTTCTTCTGACCATTTGCTTGGAAAGTTGTTTTCCAGCCTTTCACTCTGAGGTAGTGTCTGTCTTTGTCTCTGAGGTGTGTTTCCTGTAGGCAGCAGAATGCAGGGTCCTCGTTGCGTATCCAGTTTGTTAATCTATGTCTTTTTATTGGGGAGTTGAGGCCATTGATATTGAGAGATATTAAGGAATAGTGATTATTGTTTCCCTTTATATTCATATTTGGATGTGAGGTTATGTTTGTGTGCTTTCATTCTCTTTGTTTTGTTGCCAAGACGATTAGTTTCTTGCTTCTTCTAGGGTATAGCTTGCCTCCTTATGTTGGGCTTTACCATTTATTATCCTTTGTAGTGCTGGATTTGTAGAAAGATATTGTGTAAATTTGGTTTTGTCATGGAATATCTTGGTTTCTCCATCAATGTTAATTGAGAGTTTTGCTGGATACAGTAACCTGGGCTGGCATTTGTGTTCTCTTAGGGTCTGTATGACATCAGTCCAGGATCTTCTGGCCTTCATAGTTTCTGGCGAGAAGTCTGGTGTGATTCTGATAGGTCTCCCTTTATATGTTACTTGACCTTTTTCCCTTACTGCTTTTAATATTCTTTCTTTATTTTGTGCGTTTGGTGTTTTGACAATTATGTGACGGGAGGTGTTTCTTTTCTGGTCCAATCTATTTGGAGTTCTGTAGGCTTCTTGTATGCCTATGGGTATCTCTTTTTTTAGGTTAGGGAAGTTTTCTTCTATGATTTTGTTGAAGATATTTACTGGTCCTTTGAGCTGGGAGTCTTCACTCTCTTCTATACCTATTATCCTTAGGTTTGATCTTCTCATTGAGTCCTGGATTTCCTGTATGTTTTGGACCAGTAGCTTTTTCCGCTTTACATTATCTTTGACAGTTGAGTCAATGATTTCTATGGAATCTTCTGCTCCTGAGATTCTCCCTTCCATCTCTTGTATTCTGTTGGTGAAGCTTGTATCTACAGCTCCTTGTCTCTTCTTTTGGTTTTCTATATCCAGGGTTGTTTCCATGTGTTCTTTCTTGATTGCTTCTATTTCCATTTTTAATTCCTTCATCTGTTTGATTGTGTTTTCCTGGAATTCTTTCAGGGATTTTTGCCATTCCTCTCTTTAGGCCTCTACTTGTTTATTAATGATTTCCTGTGTTTCCCTAAGTGTGTTCATGTCTTTCTTGAAGTCCTCCAGCATCATGATCAAATATGATTTTGAAACTAGATCTTGCTTTTCTGGTGTGTTTGGATATTCCATGTTTGTTTTGGCGGGAGAATTGGGCTCCGATGATGGCATGCAGTCTTGGTTTCTGTTGCTTGGGTTCCTGCGCTTGCCTCTCGCCATCAGATTATCTCTAGTGTTACTTTGTTCTGCTATTTCTGACAGTGGCTAGACTGACCTATAAGCCTGTGTGTCAGGAGTGCTGTAGACCTGTTTTCCTCTCTTTCAGTCAGTTATGGGGACAGTGTGTTCTGCTTTCGGGCGTGTAGTTTTTCCTCTCTACAGGTCTTCAGCTGTTCCTGTGGGCCTGTGTCTTGAGTTCACCAGGCAGCTTTCTTGCAGCCGAAAATTTGGTCTTACCTGTGGTCCCGAGGCTCAGGTTCGCTCGTGGGGTGCTGCCCAGGGGCTCTCTGCAGCGGCAGCAACCAGGGACACCTGTGCCGCACCTTCCGGGAGCTTCAGTGCACCAGGGTTCCAGATGGTCTTTGGCTTTTTCCTCTGGCGTCCGAGATGTGTGTGCAGGGAGCAGTCTCTTCTGGTTTCCCAGGCTTGTCTGCCTCTCTGAAGGTTTAGCTCTCCCTCCCACGGGATTTGGGTGCAGAGAACTGTTTATCCGGTCTGTTTCTTTCAGGTTCCGGCGGTGTCTCAGGCGCAGAAGTCCTGCAGCTCCTGGGCCCTCCCCCACGGGAGCCCAAAGGCCTTATACAGTTTCCTCTTGGGCCAGGGATGTGGGCAGGGGTGAGCAGTGTTGGTGGTCTCTTCCGCTCTGCAGCCTCAGGAGTGCCCACCTGACCAGGCGGTTGGGTCTCTCTCTCACCGGGTCTGGGAGCAGAGAGCTGCTGCCGAAAGTTTATTTTCTAAGTAAGAGGATGTCAGCGCCATGTTGAGTCACATGATGTATCAAGTGAGGGAACTTTGAACAAAGAAAGTCAGAAGCAGCCTGGGCTGGCAGGCTGTAGGTCCCCTGCTGTGTGGTAAGTAATGGCAACTCGGAGAGTTAGACATAAAGTTAGTTTTTAAAGAAAGTTGTTTCGAAAGTTTTTCAGGATACTCATTCCTTCTAATGTGGACTCTGTAGGAACTTTGGATTGAAATCCTAGTTAGACAAGCTACTTCATAATGACAGGTATTACTAGAAGGAAGAAGTATGATTAAATTTGTTTTAAGGAGTAAGTACAGAGATTACCCAAATCATCTGGGGATTTTCACCCATGGTTCAGGAACTTAAGGAGAATTAGTCACTGACTCCAAGTAGAGAATTGTGATAAATGTCTGCAACACAAAGCAGAGTGAATATAGACTTATATTATTGAAGCTATTAATAAATAAAAATCTGTGACTCCGGGTAGGTAGAGAGCTTAACAGACGGATATATTTTGGGCTAAAGTCCTGGTTTGATATGTTGCTTATTGATATTGCAATTGATAGGTGTTTAGTTTTATCAATTATCCAGTTAAAGGCCATACAGCTTGTTGATGCTGGCTAGCGAGGACCTGCGGTTATTTTTGATATTTACCTCAACAAGAAGCTCAGATTCTCTTAACATGGGCTCCATGGGAATTTTTGGTTAATTTCATGATGGCAACGAGTACAAAATCCTATCAAGCTCATTTTTTAACACTATTGTTCAGCTTACTTCCTTTTAAAAAATTGCTTAATCTTTATAATGACTGTGATTTTGGGTTTTATGGTGATATTATTACTCTGGGAGGGTGCAAGATGCAAGGTTTTCTGGTTACAGACTAAGGAAAACAGTGTTTTTGAGAGAAATGTTGAAATATTTTGTCTTTGTGTTTTAAAAAAAGTGTGATTAGGCTCTGGAAACCTCACAGAGCCATACTGATCAGATTTGAGAGAGGTAGACCACCTGAAAAACTAGATCCAGGAGAATCAAACAAAAAGATATCTCTATTCTAAACTATTGTCTTGAGAGTTATATTTTGTAGAGTATGCCTACTTGGGATTCCTGGTCTCGAGGACTTTCAGCTGGGTCCAGTCAGGACACATCCTGCAACAGCATTTGCTTCATTCTTCCTATCCCCCTACTCCCAAGGATATCTAAACACCCATGTACAGCTTGAAGAAATTATGGAGGAGTTGTCCCCCCCATTCCCTGGACTTTTGGGGGACTGAAAGTGGTTATTTTAAAATTGGTTTTATGAGGAATTTAGAACTGGTTGTAATTTAACAGGGAGGAATTAGCTAGATTGAGTTATACAGTCATAATCTCATTTGGTAGCTAGGCTGGGATATCTTTGCTTTGGTATAGAATTTACTTGTCAAAAAAGTTTAAGAGTACAAAGTTTAGAGCTATTCCTTCTATTGATGTCATTATAAACTTCTGAGTTGATTATGTGAGTTGAGGGCCAAAAGGCAAATTCATTGGCTCTGAGTTTGTGAGAGTACTTTCACGATAATATTTAAGATATGGAGACAACAGTCTATCTTACCTTATATAGATGGATGGTTTTCAAAACGCAGAAATCCACAAAATATGATATTTAAAGTTATTTACCTTTGGTTGAGACTTATATGCTCCTAACAGTTCCCCTTTGGTGGATTTCATGAAGAAGTTGAACATCTCTACCTCCAGGTGAGGCAATACTTTGTGTCTAGGCAGACACTGGACAAAACTGCCTGTTTCATCTGCAGACTAATGCTGTCCAGAAAAGGGCAAATTATGCAGAATAGTTGACTGATAAGCCCTGCCAAGCCAGGGTAATCAGCCCTTCAAAAATCTGTATTTCAAGAGTCTGTCAGTTGATTTTGGGCCAGAAGGCTGAAGACTTGCACTCACATGTTGCTAACAGAGGACTGTGCTAGTGGAGATTTGTCTCTACAACCTCTCAGTTCTGGAAGCTGTGTTAAGCTTCCTATGTGTATAGATATTTGGTCATTCTTAGATTTCTGATGGGGTTGGAGACTGATTATAGTCTCATAGCCTATCAGGCTGTTTAACTCTGAAAATACCTATTGTATTAGATAGTTATCAGGTAGTATACAAGCTATCCAGGATATAACATAGATTTTATGTCTTTTTTAAGCTGGAATAGATAACTAAATGTTCTGTCTAACTGATAAAGTGTTGGACTGGGTGTTAGACATATTTTATGCTTTTAATTACAAAACGATAATAGTTGTACTCATCTTATACTTGAGAGAAAAGTTTTTTTTTAATTAGACAAAAGGGGTGAAATATGGAATGATGTCACAGGTGAGGCAGGCACAAGATAGAATGAGGCCTGTCAATGAACGAGAAGGAAGGATGGGCAGGAGAAAAGTTTGAAAGAAGTAGATGAGATGGGAATGGGAGGGAGGAAGTGACTGGGGAGTAGCTGTGGGACAACATGGAACCTGACGTTAAGATTCCATTCTGTACATTTACAGGTTGTTATGAATGTTCTTAAGAGATGGATGTGTACTGGGCTTTGTATGTTTATGTGGGCAATTATATCTTATCAGTTGGATCAAAGGTTATTGTGTTGTGTGTTATTTCATGTAGCAATTTAAGTGTAAGAAAGCATGTGGCCACTAAAGACACTGGGCTGCCACAGAATTGGGTTGTGTGTTTCTGTCATGGAAACCTGCCTTGGGAAGTAGATAGGTAGAGAGATTACTGCTAGGCTCAGAGAGAGGCCTTTGGCAGTGTGATATGTGATGGAGCACAGCGGGTGAGAGGCTTTGCTGACTGAGACTTAAGATATCTAGCAGATGTTGGTAAGGTGAGGTCCAGCTTGTCTCCACTAGATCATCTTCATGTGAATCCGGTGGTTATACGGTTTTGTTGTAGGGATATTTCATTTTTTTAATAACGGTTTTAGCTGACATTCATGGAGAGAATGAATCCTTAGAAGTGTGCCACTAGTGAAAGGAAATCCTGTCTAGAGTATGTTTCTTTACAAAGCTGTGTCACACCATCCTTTGGGCCCTCTGCTGGAAAAGTAGAATCAAGTCTCAAATAATGCCTTTTAAATTGTATCCTCTAGTATTATAGATGTAGGACAGTACTGTATCATACCTCTGTGGATGTAAAATAGCTTGTACCTGCTTTATGATACGTAGTAGTGACCGTGCTTTATCAGAGCTGTTTTTAATAATGTTGCTCAGAATGTTTTCTTTCCAGATGATGATTGAGAAGCTAATTTTAAAAAAAAAATGGTGCCAGGTACCACAAGAGTAACAGAACTGTGCTGTTTTCTCGGGTTTTGTTTTTTTTACTTTTTTTTTTTTTAATGGAGTGTGCTGGATGTCTCTACAGTTTTGTTCAGATGACTGCAGAACCTGGAAAAGCTGTTGCTGCTGTTGATGCATAACACACTGCTATTATTGGTCTTTTTATATAAATATAAATATATATATACAGATATATAATTTGAATTTTTTGAAACTTTACCTGTGCTGTCAACTTTCGAAAAAAGTATCCCCGTTTACTGTGTTGAGTTGGCACTGTACAGAAATTAACAGCCATATTGGTCTAGAAATGTTGAACTTAAGTTTTTTCCATTTGTACAGGGGTAACACACTGTATTAAATATGTAAGGTCTTATCTACGTCGGTTTGATTACAAAAACTAATAAAGTATTCTCTAAATTAAAGAAAATAGCATAAAAAAAGAAAAATAAAACTCAAAGGAACAGAGTCAGTAGAAAAAAAAAAAGAAACATGTAACTAAAATGACTCCAAATGGCATACTACTGTACCCTTAGATCAAAGCACTGCTTAGGACTTATCAGAGAAATGTCTTCGTGTAATTCATGGTAATTGACTGAGACCTACAACTGGACAGTGTGCAGATAAAGAGAGATTTTGGGTCATTCAGCCTTAAATGAGATGTCATTATCAATCTTTTCCTCTCAAGGCTTAGGAATATATACAGAAAAGGAGGTATAAGAGCCAGAGTTGGTGTATGACTCCAAAGAAACAGTATCTTCAAAACACAACAGGATCAATACTCAAACTCATAGAGACTCACTTAAATTCACAGAGAATGTATGCACAAGACCTGCAGAGATTCAAACCAAACAAGAACTTAAAGCTGAGGAGTGGACACAAAGTCCTATCCCTAACCATGAAGGTATTTGATACCAGTTAGGAAATGGAAAACCAGTTTTCTAGAGTAGAATGTCACTAGGTAAATGAAACAAAGTCCAGGAAAGGTCCCATGCCCAGGAGTAGTTGATCAACACAAAATAAACTGATAGTTTTGTTTTATGGTTTGCGTGTAAACTTTATTTTGTTTCACAAGAGAAAGATAGAGAGAAATAGGAGAGAGATAAAGAAAGGAGAAGAGGAGAGGAGTAGAGAGGAGAGGAGATGGGAGGAGAGACTGGGAGAGAGAATGGAGAAAGAGAGAACATTGTTGGGTCGGGTAGGGAGATTAAGAAGATTTTGGAAAAGCTAGAGGAAGAGAAAGAATATGATCAACATACATTGTACATAAAAATAATAAAAAGACAGACATAAAAAATAAGCAGAAAATAGGAAAGATGGTTTTTTTAAGAGTTCTAGAAATTAGGGGTTACACCACTGTCTAGAAGGAAAAGTTGCTGTTCCAAAAACATTTGTAACAAATTTTTTTGCTATTTTGCTTGCTGTGAAACTCTGCTATCTGTCACAAGCTTGAAAGAATTTTACTCTTGTGCTTTTGCTGCCCCTCTAATGTGTACTCCCTAGCTGTAATAAGTCTTCAGATGAGTTTCTGCCATGAGTTCAACACCACTCCACATAACTACAGAAGGAATACGAAGAGCCCCTAATTGTTGTTTCCTGAATGTGTTGAGATTTCCTTCTCAGCGGTCCTTAGAAAAATATAGTCTAGAGTCGAGAACAGAAAAAGAGTTCAGCGCTTAATGCTTAATAGACAGATGACTTAGGAACTTACACTCCTGCTTCACTGTCTGTGAATGTATTGAGAGATTCATAGGCAGCCCAAGGCTTAGAAGCAATTAATGCCTTTTCCTATATAAATTATAGTGAGTATCACTTGTGGTGATATGAGGTCATATGAGGACAGAAAAATATTCTTCTTCTTTAGTTAACTAAAGAGGAAATCATTTTTGATAAGCAGCCCTATGCCTTGAATCAACCTTAGGAAATGAGCAGTTTTCTAAGGGACATTTGCAATGAAATGTATATACTCTTTGTCTAGAGTTCCAAAGATGGGAGTACATATGGGGAAATTGGGTGCTTTTTCTCAGAGGCAGATTGAGTTACTGTCCATTGAACCTAAGGGCTCCAAGAGTGTAGTACTTAACCACTTACTTATTGAGTAGTACATTGAGTTTCTGACCCAAGTTCACATCTACTTTTCATTTTTAACTTATATTTTCTGCTGAGTCAGACAGAAGAAGATTCTCTCACAACATCCCAGTCTAATGGGCAAGTACTAGTGAGATGCTTTTACATGTGGTGTGTCTTCAGGGATAGTTGTAGTTGATGGGACTTGAGCATCTTTGGGTTGACTTCTCTACTTGAGGGAGATAATATGCTGATGGCTCCTTCTTACTTATCCTCCTACTTTTCTCTCTTTTTCTGTCTATCTTGGACCTGATTTTGGACTTCCAGTCTCTATGCCATAAACAGACTCAACAGGACCTGCACATGGTGGACCCATCCAACACCAGTTCTCCACATTCCAACCTCTCTCTCTCTGACTGGGTGGATAAATTTGTGAGCCAACCAAGAGGGCTTAGCTGTCATCACTTCAGAGAGGAAGAAACTTCACTTAGCCTCAGACTTCAGGTGCACTGACCCATCCATTAGTAAAGCTGATTTGAACCATCAAAAAAAAAAAGATATCTAGCAGATATCTTGGGGGCACTGTGGTGCCAGATCTAGTGAGAAATAAAAGACAGCTTTTATTTTTTATATTTTTACAACAACATTCAATAACAACAAAAACAACGGAAAGCCAACATACACATGGTAGCTAAACAATGCTCTACTTAATGACAACTTGGTCAAGGAAGAAATAAAGAATGAATTTTTAGAATTTAATAAAAAAGAAGAAACAGCATGCCAAAACTTATGTGATACAATGAAAGCAGTGCTGTGAGGAAAACTCATAGGTCTGAGTGCCTCCAAAAAGAACCTGGAGAGAGCATACATTAAGAGCTTGACAGTATGCACGAAAGCTCTAGAACAAAAAGAAGCAAATAAACACAAAAAGACTGGACAGTAGGAAATATTCACACTTAGGGCTGAAATCAACCAAATAGAAACAAAAATAATTATGCAAAGTATCAACAAAACCAGGAGCTGGTTCTTTCAGAAAATCAACATGTTATCTAAATCCTTGGCCAGACTAAGCACAGGGCACAGAGACAGTATCCGAATGAACAAAATCAGAAATGAAAAGGGAGAAACAAAAACAGAAACTGAGGACATTAAAAAAAATGAGATCTTACTACAGAAGCCTGTATGCAACAAAATTGGAAAATCTGGAGGAAATAGACAGTTTTCTAGACAGATACCAGGTACCATAGTTAAATCAGGATCAGATAAACCATATAAACAGTCCCGTTTCCCCTAAGAAATAGAGAGAAGTGAAGTGCAGGTTATTTCTGACTCCTTCTTAATATAACATTTTATTGTTTATTAGGAAATTTGCCTTAATATACTACAATTACATTCACTTCCCAGTCCTCCCTGGTCCACCGCAACAATTTTGTACCCCCTCAGTACCAAGGAAAAATAAAAGAAGATAAAAGAAAGAACATAATAGCAAGTTAAATTTGCTTTGCTTATATACTCAGTGGAGCATGATCTAACTCTCAGTTCTCAGGCCCTTATAGAAAACTGAGTCTTTCCCTACTCCCAACTCTGCCTCCCACAGAAATCTGCCCACTGTAAAGAGCTGTACCTCAGCATTCCAATGACTATTTTAAAGATCTTTATGGCATTCTATCTAGGATGTTCAACTTGAGGGTTAGTATGTGGAAGTAAGGTGGACACAGAATTGTCCCTCTTTCTCTCATTCTCCACTGTGAGTCTTGAGTCACTGATACCACTGCCAATGAAGCTTCCTAGTCCTTCATAGCCAGTGGCATCATGTCTTCCACATAGTTTCTGGTGACAGCAAGGTTCACAGTCATCAATATATCTTCAGGTTGTACAACAGACAATGGGTATCTCCATATTCTTTGGTGGTAAGAAGGGACTTGGTCATCAACACTGCCCTTGATGCAGCAAGACCATAAACAAGAACATGGACACAAGTAGCAGCAGATATCAATAGGACCTCAGGAAGCATTCCAGACCATGCACACCAACATGATTCCTGGTACCAGCTTGGCCCTCTAACCTCAACATGTCTTCAGGTGGTGCATTGATGATGGATATACACATGACCTTCAGTCATAACATAGGACACAGAAAACCACATGGTCTTCAGCTACAATAGGACCAAGAACTAAAACAAGGTCCTCAACTGCAGTACAGACCATGAGGCATCACAGGACACCTCCATGAGAACCAGGATATTGTCCATGGTCTGCTTTGTGCTTAAGGGCTTGATGTCTATGGTCCATGTTATTACTAGAGGTCATGGCAATTTCAATGGTCTGTGTTTCCACCTAAATAGATCTTGATTTTTGTGGACTATGATGCTGCTCATTGGTGTTTGGATGTTCTTGGTCTCTGCTTCTTCTAGAGGCTATAGTGATGTTCATAGAAACACATCTATGTAGAAGTCTGTGATTATATCTTAGACTCTTTGCCTTTGTTAGGGCCTCTTTTCTTCTTACTAGCTAGTGTTCTCCAACCTTGATATGAGGTGTAGGCCTTGTCTTATTGTAACATATTATGTCGTGTTCAGTTGATATCCCTGGGAAGTCAGCTTGTTTTTTGAAAGGAAATGGAGGTGGGGTGGAATTAGAGCAGACGTGAGATAGGGAAGGATACTCAGAGAGTGGAAGTGGGGCAAAATTCAGTCAGGATGTTATGTACGTAAAGAATAAAAAACAATATGCAATAAGATTTTGTTAAGAGTCTCTCTCAGAAAAGACAACCTGATAAAAAAGTGACACCAATTCTGCTGCCTGCAAGAAACACAAACCAGACAAGCTGCCTGAAAGAGTTTAGGACCAACTGAATTGCATGAAAATAATGCTTGCAATCTACTGTACTGCTTTCATGTGTGTGTGTGTGTGTGTGTGTGTGTGTGTGTGTGTGTGTGTGTGTGTGACCAAGTATGTAAATACTACCTCTGGGAAAATGACAAAACTTCATTAACTTTTAAAAACTGCATATTTGATGCATCATGTTTTATCCTCTGAAAGTCCTCCAGAAACCACATTGTGAATTATACTATATTGATGCCGATAGTTGATATTACTTACCCAAAAAGAACTAACTACATTAACCACAGCTCATTTAATATCCAGTCTAGCATTTTCTTTATGAAAATAAGTACTAAAATGCACTGAACATTGTTTCCCTATAATTTCCCTATAATTATGTTTCATAATGTTGGGGTTCTGCTAAATCTTCACCAAAATGCCAAAAATCTCAGTTTAATTTTGCATTTATATGACTTTGTCTTCCATACAAACAAAAGATACTTTATACAAACTTCAATTTATGGAAAGAATTCAAGCTATACCTTTTCAGAGAGTCATTTTTGCAGTAAAAACTTTGTAGTCACTTCTATTATAAAGACATTAGTAAAAATTGTATTACTTTATCAAATTCTTTCCTCCTTCCAAACCATGCTGCTAAAGTAAGTTGTTCTTGATTTGAAGTTATGACTCAGTTGCTCTTTATTTTATATTATATATCTATTTTATGGGAACTTTTCCTTATATAAAATTGAGGCCACTTATTCATTCATTTACACTACATTCTACCATATGTAAAAGTCCATAGGAGAAGTTTTTTTAAGTAGGATTTTTCAATTTGTGCTATTTATAGATTTTAATTGATTTAGGAATTGAGGGCCTCATATGATTTTATGAAATAAGATTAGATCATTTTTGGGGAAGTTCTTCATCTTCATTTTCATCATTAGATTAAGGATCATCATCATTCTCACCATCATTATCATATGGGTAGTCTACTAAGGAAACCAGGCTGCTACAATGTGACCTACTCATTCTTTTAACAGAAGCATCATCATGAGATGCACAGCATTTAGAGGCTTCAGATGACTTTCTTTTGAGGTTTTCTATTTTATTTTCACTTTCGTTTGTTTCTTTAATTTTCATAAACATGTCATAATGACTTGGGAAATCATTTTCCATTGGTAAAATAGCAGCTTCTTCTGTTATTCCTCTACAACATATGTTTCCATTTACTTTTACCTTCATAACTTTGATACATCCACAACATGTTTTTGGGTAGATTACTTTATGTAAATACCTTCTTATTCAACTTTCTTCTTCTCCTCTTCATATTTAGTTTTCAACTTTTTAAAGGTCTGGACATACTCAATTGATTCAAAGCTATAAAATTTTTTTCCATGATGTTGCAATAAGAGACTTGATGTTTTCTTCTTTCACAAATTTAAAGAGTTCAACAATGGCTGAATTTAACATATTTTATTGAGTTCCATTGTGCATAAAAGCATTTGCAACTGGTTTAAAAAGAATTTCCTTTATGTAAAGATTATAAATTTCATCTTTAACGCCAATCATATTTCTCATAAACCGGACACCACTCAAAATTAGAAAGGTGTGCTTTAACTCATCAGCACCAAGATTCTGCTGAGTACGTTGTTACTCAAAATAAGACATTATATATACCTCGAGTGGCATTGTATACAAAGTGTGGATATTTCTAAAGCTGCTCCAAGCAACTGTGGATTTTGATAATCATCAGGGTAGATGTTAGCCTAATATAATCACTGCCATTTTCTACTGTGGTGGACAAAATCGGTTCTATAAGGTTATTCATGCAACATTTATAAAAGAAATTCAGAAATGTTCTTCTTTCAGATCCCTCATATGTAACATACATATTTTCTGGATCAAGAAGAACATGCAGAACTGTTTTCAAAATGGAGCTTTGTGAAAATTCAGGATCAAAATAACAGGTCATTTTTTCAATCATTATATCAGTGATAAGGTCATCATTATCTTCACTTTCCTGAGTTTCTTCCAGTGAATAAGCTTAGACTAGGCGTGGACTATATTTTACTAAATAAGCAAATATTGCTAGAGCAGCTACTTTTATTTGGTAATCATGCATGCATACTACAGCTTTCAGAGCACTCATGATTCAAAGCTTCAACAGTGATTTTGGTAATGCATTTTTCTTTTCAGACTGTAATATTTTAGCAAATGTACAGAATTCCTTGAATAATAATAATAATTCATATCATCTCTCATTATGTACAGTGTTATCTTTTAGCTGAGCAAAAATTTCAAGGAAAAAGTTTTCATCTTCATGCATCATGGTAATTATTTCAATTTTATTGAAAAAATCATAGCGGTAAGATCAGAAAGACAATTTATCTCAAGTATGGATAGGGTAGGCAACATAATATCATGAACATATTGCATTCTATAGGTCTGGTATACTTTTTACCTAAGTTGGGAGTGTGTTATTGGCATACATTGCTTGAATTAGTAATTTTGAATCAGGACTTTTCTGTACCACTTTGGCTGATCTAAACCATGGCCATATTCTTGGCATCCTATCACATCCATGATGAATTCATCAGAAAACATGATCTTAAACAAGCGAGTATCATTTAGAAACAGAATTCCTCTAATGATGCTATTCAAATAGAGCAAGCCTTCCATGTTACGATGTTTTTCACAGGTGTGAAACAACTGTAGCAATTTTTTAATGTAACCTTCATTTTCTAAGTCCAGCACCAGTCTTTTTTTCTGGCTTGGCATTCCATCTATGCAACAAAGTAAATTTGGAATGTTTTGAAGGGTACAGGGTCCACACTTTGACCTCTCAATCAGACTCCTGATTGGTGGCAGTTCTTCAAAACTTTCCAGATTATTAGTAAGTTCCTGTGTGATTTCTACACTTGGAGCTTTACCGTGGACTTTGCAGATACCTTCCCATATCTCTTGACAGCCATTTGGGTCCTGGAAGTATATTTCCATACTGTGGTTCTTGCCTTCAGACCAAATAATTACTTCCCCTTGATGTTTCTGAAAGGGCACATTAGGATGCATCTTATACTCCATAAACAATGGACTATTTTATTCTGGGTAAACAACTAGGCATATGTCCTGGAGCTGTTTGATGTGTTTGGATGAAATTTGTCCTGAACCTATGTCTTTCCACTGCTTGTCTTCCACCATGGCATAGACTTTATGGTATAAAGTTTATAGTCCATTTTGGTCTCTGGCATTGCCTTGCTTGGCCACATCCTTGTGTAGATCTCGGTTTTCATATTCTTCGCAGAGGTAACTATCCCTTGCTACCTTGACCAGGAATGTCACTGTGCTTGCAATTCTGAATATTATATGAGAACAGATTACTGATGGTTAAATGAAGGGCAGGGCTAAGTGAGAAACCAAAGTCATTAGAATTACTAGAGGAGAAGGCCCTGATATTTCTCAATTCTCCCTCACTGAACTATCACCAACAAATCCCCCTCCCGGGGCACTTGAGACTTTGAGCCTGCTATAGGTCTGGAAGAATCTTGTTATTCACCTAAGCGTCTACCTAAAAGAATGTGCTTATATAACAATCACTGTTAAAGGGACCTGCCTGTGCTACCTTAAAAGTGGAAGCCTAGAAAATAATATATATGCTTTCTGTGATATATTTCATTTCACAGAAGTATTTTAACTTGTAATAAGTGTGGTACTTAGGACCTTAAGCAAAAGGAAATATAGTTACCTAAGTTTTGTTCAAGTCTGTCCTTCACACTGCATGTTAATGAAAGGCTCAGGCACATAAGCACAAGTATGTCATCTACAAACAATAATCCATCCCCAGAATCAGAGAAATATAATTAGGTTTCTCTACAAAAAGTACTCTTGTTGATCTTGCATTCTTTATCATATGTCTATATATTTAGTGATCTTTTTCTGAAAGTAAAACTGTCAGCTCAATTATTCCATTCTGTTCAGCCTGAATTTTCAGCTTCTAGTGGGTAAAATATTTCATTACATATTGGCTTTTGCCTAATCTTAAAATTACTGAAAAGAATTGGGTCAAAAAGGAACTGCGTTTTAATTTTGCTAAGATTGAGAATTGAGACATATAAGTTGTTTCATTTTCTTCCTTTTTAAAAAAATTTTTTTACTGTTCTATGATGCTTTGAACTTGCTCTTCTGGCCATCAGAAGTGTAGTGTCTAACTCAAATGGAGATCCTCTACTCAACCAGAGTCCACACTGGCTATAATACTAGAGAGCAGATGGAAATCAAGAACAAAATTGTCCTCCAAAAAACTAAAAATCAAAAAACAAAGAAACAAAACAAGCCAAAGCAGAACTCAGAAATAAGTACCTAGATCAAATATCACACAAACTCAGATACTTAGACACTAGTGTAAGAACACATCCATAACATTCAGGGCAGTAGGTCAGCACCAGAGTCGAAATATCCTTCTATAGCAAATCCTTCATATTCCAACACAGCTGAAGACTAAGAATGTATTATTAAAATCAACTTTATGAAGATGATAGAGATATTTAAAGAGGAAATTAATTAATCCCTAAAATAAATCAAGGAAAACACAAAAATTGGATGGAATGAATAATTTACTCAAAGAAAGCCAGGAAAACATAAATAATTGGATAATATAAATACTCTCTCAAAAACTCAGAAAAAAGTAAAGAATTAAAGGAAATTAATAAAATAATTCAAGACCAGAAAATGAAATGGAAGTAATCAGTGAAGAACAAAAACAGGGAATTCTGGAAATGAAAGGAACTAGGAAAAAAGAAAACACAACCTACAAATGCTAGCATCACTGATACAATATAAGAGACAGAAAAGAGAACCTCAGTCATTGACATTTCATTAGAAGTAACAGATTTGTCAAAGAAAGTGTTTAATCTAAACAATTCCTGACACAAAACATCTAGAAAATTTGGGACATTATGAAAAGACCAAATGGAAAAAAAAAGAATAAAGGGAGAAGAAGATTCAGAGCTGTAAGGTCAAGAAATATTTTTGATCAAGTCATAGATTTTCCTAACCTAAAGTAAGACATGCCTATAAAGGTACAAAAAGTTTGCACAATACAAATCAAACAGAACCAAAAAACAAAAACCTTCTTACAAATAATAATCAAAACAAAAAATTTACAGAACCAAGACACAATATTCCAAGCAGCAAAGGACAAAGGCCAGGAGACATACAAAGGTAGCTGTGTTGGAAGTACACACAACACCTTAACAGAGACTTGGAAAGCTAAAAGGGCCAAGACAGATAACTTGAATGTTCTAAAAAATAAAAATAAAAAACCACATAAGCCAAATTAAACTACTATACCCAGAAAATCTCTCAATCAACATAGAAGGAGAAAAGAAGTCATTTCAAGACACATACAAACTCAAGCAATAGCTATCAAAAAAACAGTACTACAAAAATACTAGATGGAAAACTACAACTGAAGAATCATAACTATTTCCAAGAAAAACAGGGAATAAGTAATTCAATATCACCAAAACAATTTCTCTCTCTCTCTTTCTCTCTTTCTCTTTCTCTCAATCTCTCTCTCTCTCTCTCTCTCTCTCTCTCTCTCTCTCTCTCATACACACACACACACACACACACACACACACACACACACACACACTTTAATACCACTAACATAAAAATAACAGCAAATGACAATCACTGGTCATTAATGTCACTCAAAATCAATAGACTTAATTCTTCAGTAAGAAGACACAGGATCACAGAGTAGATGCAAAAAATACTATCCATCATTCTGTTACATATAGGAAACATACTCAGCCATACCAAAAGGCATCACCTAAGAGCAAAGGGCTGGAATAAAGATATCCAAGTGAATGAACCCAAGAAGCAGGCTGTAATAATGATTATACTATCCAATATAATAGATTTTCAATCAAAAGTACTCAAAGTACACTAGGAAGAACCCTTCCTATTCTTGAAAGGATAAATGTACCAAGATGATGTCTCAATTCTAAATATCAATGTCCCAAACACAATGACATCCAAATTTGTGAAAGAAATATTACTAAAGAATAAATCACACATCAAACCCTGTACAATAATTTGGGAGACTTCACCACTATCACATCCTCACTAATTCTCAGGTCATCTGGAAAAAAACTAAACAAAGAAATAACCAAATTAATAGACATATGCATCAAATGAACCTAACAGATATCTATACAATATTTTACAAAAAACAAAAAGAATATACCTTCTTCTTTGCATCTCATGGATCCTTCTCCAAAGTTATGTTTATAGTTGCTCAAAAAGCAAGCCTCAAGAGAGGCAAGAAAATTGAAATAATTAATTGTCTTATCAGATCATATGAATTAAAGCTTACCTTCAACAACAAGAGAAACACCAGAAAAACTACACACACATGGAAACTGAACAGCTCTCTACTCAATAGTCTCTGGGTCAAGAAAGAAATACTGAAAGAAATTATAGAATTTCATGAATTCAATGAAAATTAAAGAACAGCATTCCATAAATTATGGGACACAATTAAAATCATGCTAAGAGGCAATTTAGTGTATTAACTACCTCCATAAAGAAATTACAAAGTTCTCATGCCAGCAATGTAAAAGTATACCTTAATGCTCTTGAAACATAAGAAGCAACCACTCCAAAGAAGAATACAATCGCTTCTCGGCCTTTTGGCTAAGATCAAGTGTAGAAGAATACAATGGAGAAAATAATCAAAATCAGTACTGATATCAATCAGTTAGACACAAGGAAAACAATACAAAGAATCAATGAAACCAAGAGCTGGTTCTAAGAGAAAATCAGTAAGATACATAAACACTTAGCCAAACTAAACATAAGAGAGAGATAAACTATATAATTAAACAAATCAGAAATGAAAATGTAGATATTACAACAGACACTGAAAAAATTGAAAGACTCATCAGGTCTTACTTAAAAAGCCTCTACTCCACAAAATTTCAAAATCTTGACAAAGTGGACAATTTCTAGACAGGTACCACTTACCAAAGTTAAGTCAAGATAAGGTAAACTATAATAAGCGCCCCTAAAGAAATAGAAGTA